>NC_045438.1:132993826-133019410 GCF_002776525.5 Piliocolobus tephrosceles | reverse complement strand
TAAAAAAAAAAAAAAAAAAAAAAAAAGAAGAAGGTTGGGATCATGTGACTAGTTCCAGCAGGTGGTTTGTGAATGGAGAAGGCAGGTCTTCCATGGAGACCTTGGACGCTAGTGTTTTTTGTTTGTTTGTTTTTTTGTTTTTGAGACAGGGTCTCACTCTGTTGCCCATGCTGGAGTGCAGTGGAGCGATCATAACTCACCGCAGCCTCAGCCTCCCGAGTAGCCAGGACTACATGCATGTGCCACCATGTCTGGCTAATTTCTTAATTTTTTTTGTAATGATGAGGCCTCACTATATTGTCCAGGGCTGGCCTTGAACTCCTGAGCTCAAGAGACTCCGTCGGGCATGGTGGCTCCCACCTGTAATCCCAGCACTTTGCGGAGGTTGCAGTGAGCCAAGATTGTGCCATTGCACTCCAGCCTGGGCAACAGTGTGAGACTCTGTCTCAAAAAAAAAAAAAGAGAGAGAGATCCTATCACCTTGGCCTCCCAAAGTGCTGTGAATACAGGTGTGAGCCACCATGCCCAGCCAGAGGCAAGTCTTATAGATGGTGTGGCTACAGGATGGAAGAAGGGTCTCTTGCCCCAAATCAGACTTTGCATAAAGCATTATTGTGCCAAGCCATGAAATTCCAGGAGTTCTGTTGTGACAGCCAGTGTTAATTACTCTGTGACAGCTAGTGTTAATACAGGGAGGGCTCATGGAAATAAAGGATACAGGGCCCTCTGAGTGCGGTGGGGGCTGTTATTCTTGGCTGTTATTCCCCACCGAGACAGGATTTCTCAGTCCATTTCTTAAGCAAAACTTCAAAAGTAGAAGCAGGCTGGGAGTGGTGGCTCACGCCTGTAATCCCACCAGTTTGGGAGGCCTAGGCAAGAGGATCTCTTGAGCCCATGAGTTCAAGACCAGCCTGGACAACATAAGGAGAACCTGTCTCTATAACAAATATTAACAATACAAAATTAAAAAAAAAAAAAAAAAGAAATTAAAAAAAGCAGAAGCAGGCAGGCGGGGTGAGGTGGAAGCTTCATCCATAGGGAAGTCCTGAGGAAGACCTGCCTCCCCCAGTTTCAGGATTGCGCTGTGCAGCTCTCCCTTAATCCTCTTCCCCATTCTGAGTTTTCTTCTCTTCCCACCCCTCCATTTTGCCCCCACATCTTGACTTTCACACAATTCACAGACGAATCCTTAGACAATTAATAAAATGATTAGGACTGCACGAGATTTAAGACTTAGAGACCATCTTGTCCCACCTCCTGGTTCTTACAGAAGAGGAGAATGGGGCCTGCAGCAGGTGTGAGCAGCCCAGAGGGTGGGGCTGGATTATCCTGAAGTTAAGGGGAGAATCTGGGGCTGCAAGGGCAGACAGAAAATAAGCAGCAGGAAGGAAGCTCTTTTTATTTCAGCATATATGTTTTGTGCCATTTATAAAAATAAAATTTTTGAGGCCAGGTGCAGTGGCTCACACCTGTAATCACAGCACTTTGGGAGGCTGAAGCAGGACGATTACTTGAGGCTAGGAGTTCGAGACCAGCCTGGGCGACATGGGGAGACCCCCCCCCCCATCTCCACAGAAATTTTAAAAATTAGCCGGGTGTGGTGGCGCACACCTGTAGTTCCAGCTACTCGCGAGGCTGAGGCAGGAGGATCACTTGAACTTGGGAGGCAGAGATGGCAGTGAGCCGAGATGGCGCCACTGCACTTAAGCCTGGGCGACACTGTGAGACTCCGTCTGTAAAATAAATAAATACAATAAAAACATAGTTTTATCTTACAGTTTCAAGCTTCTACTTGGAAGTAACACGTATGGAGGCCCCTACAGTCTAGAAGCCCAGCCGTGAGAGCCTGAGCGCCGTTCTTCCCTCCTTCCCTTCCGCAGGCGTCCGCGCCCTCCACGCCCCTCCTCCGCGGGGGCGGCCTGGGGCGCCGGGTCACGTGGCCGGGGAAGAGGGTTTATCCCGCTGCCCCTCCGAGCCCCGCCGCCGCTCTGCCGCCCGGACCCATGGCCGCAGCCCTGGCGCTCGTGGCGGGGATCCTGGCGGGGGCGGTGCTGCCCCCCTGGAGCGCGCTTCCGCAATATAAAAAGGTAAGGCAGGGAACGCCCCCAGCCCGCCGCGACCGCAGGGGAGCGTGGCCCCGCCGCAGGGGCAGTGGAGGCCGAAGGCGCCGGGCAGCCTGAAAGGGAGAGGTGGGTCCGGAACCACACCTAGGCGGGCAGCTTGAGGCATCCTCAGACGGACTTCAAAAGCCGCTTCACTTTCCCCTGGCGGCCTCGAGGGGAGAGAAATTGGCCTATGACCAGCACCCTCGCTCCCCCCACCTCCCCTGTCCGTGCCTCTTCCGATGGCCTCAGCCCTGGGCTCACTTGCCTCCCCAAAGTGCTCACAGCCAAACCCTCCCTGCCTGCTCTGGTTTCTCCCCCTCTTCCTCCGCCTGGCCTCACTGTCTAGTGATTCTTCCAGGCACGAGGGCTCTCCCCTCTTCTCTTTCTCTCCCTCTTTTTGGAGCCCGCAGTCCCCTCATTCTCACCCCCCAACCCCGCCCCGCAAAATGGGACACACCCTATGGGACTCATGGAGGTGAGGGGGGTCCACGAAAGGAGAGGCCGAAGGAAAAGTGCTAATCCCCTAATCCCCCTCTCCTCCTCTCCTCTGCTCCCCTGGGTCCTGCTGAGGGGCCCGGGTGGGGCTGGGGGGACCAGTTCCTCCAGGGGGCGACAACCTCGTAACCTCTCCTGGACCCCTGGGCTCTTTGGCAACGGTGGGAACCCTCTCCTACCCTCCCACACAACTCAGGGATTGTCCCCAGCCTGGCAGACATCCTGCCTGTCCCCACAGAAAATCACCGACAGGTGCTTCCACCACTCTGAGTGCTACAGTGGCTGCTGCCTCATGGACTTGGAATCCGGTGGAGCCTTCTGTGCCCCCAGGGCCAGAATAACCATGATCTGCTTGCCCCAGGTGAGGCCCCAGGATGGGGCAACTTCTGGCAAGTAGAGAAGTGGACAGAGGAGGTTAAAAACAAAAAACAAAAAAACACCTGGCCCCACCTGGTTTTTCACCTGTCTAGAGTGCCCTTCCTTTTCTCCACTTGGCAAACTCCTACTCATGGTACAAAACAACTCCAGCCACTTCCTCTGAGAAGCCTTCCCTCCTTGGAGCTCCTGTACCCTGGGGTCAGACATGTATCTCCCTAATTGGCCATGTATTTTCTCTACCTCTCCCAGTGGTTAGAACTCTTCAAGGGCAGGGATTGCATCATATTCATCTATGAAGCACCTACCCCCAGTTTAGTGTCTGCATATAGTAGGTGCTCAATAAATGCTTATCTTTGTTTGTTTGTTTGTTTTGAGATGGAGTCTCGCTCTGTCACCCAGGCTGGAATGCAATGGCATGATCTCAGCTCACTGCAACCTCTGCCTCCTGGGTTCAAGCGATTCTTGTGCCTCAGCCTCCTGAGTAGCTGGGATTACAGGGATGCACCACTATGCCTGGCTAATTTTCCTGTTTTTGGTAGAGATGGGGTTTTGCCATGTTGGCCAAGCCAGTCTCGAACTCCTGACCTCAGGTGATCCACCTGCCTGGGCCTCCCAAGGTGCTGGGAATATAGGCATGAGCCACCGTGCCCAGCCAATAAATGCTTGTTCAATAAATGAATATCTCTTCTCTCACATCACTGAGGCAGGGTAAGTAGGAAATGACCTTCCCCTTACTAGTCCCCATCTCCCTGCCACAGTGACATGATTTCTTGAGAGGAGCGTGGCGCTGTAGTGGCAGGACCACAGCTTTGGAGTTGGACCTGAGTTTAAATCCTGACTTTTCCACACCCAATCTTTGTGACTTCAAGCAGGTCATCATGGCTCTCTGAGCCTTAGTTTCCTCATCTACAAGGAGAGGCTAAGGTACCTACCCCACCAGGCTGTTGGGAAGATTATGTAGTCCTGGGAAGGACAGTGTGCAGACCAGCATGGTTGTCATTCATTTCTAGGAATGCAGGGAGAAGAATGCTCAGTACACCCTGTTCCTGCTCACCTGGCCCTGGGCCCAAACCTTTCTAGGATGGGTGGGCTCAGCCTCTATGTCCCTGTGTGGGGAGTTGACAATGCCCTAAGGAAGCAGCAGGGCCCCTACCATGGCCTGACCCTACAGCTGAAGTGGCTAGAGGGGTTTTTTTTTTTTTTTTTTGAGACAGAGTTTCACTCTTGTTGCCCAGGCTGGAGTGCAATGGCGTGATCTTGGCCCACTGCAACCTCCATCTCCTGGGTTCAAGCAATTTCTCTACCTCAGCCTCTGGAGTAGCTGGGATTACAGGCATGCGCCACCATGCCCAGCTAATTTTTGTATTATTAGTACATGACTATGTTGGCCAGGCTGGTCTCAAACTCCTGACCTCAAGTGATCCACCCGTCTTGGCCTCCCAAAGCACTGGGATTACAGGGGTGAGCCGCCACGCCCGGCCTAAAGGGTCTTTTTATTATCACCACTTGATCTGCTCTATCTCATTTAGTCCTCACAACAACCCTATGAGATGGGTTACTATTACTGTCCCCATTTGACAGATGAGGAAACTGAGCTGGAGAAGTTCATTGACTTGCTGGAGGTCATGCAGTTACAAGCTGTAGAGACAGCCTAGGTCTGTCTTACTCCAGCCCTGGTACTCTTGGTTCTGGTCCCTAAGAAGTTTAAGTCCCCATCCTTCCTGCATCCTGGTGACTCCCAATTCTCATACCCACTCCCTGCAGACCAAGGGAGCTACCAACATCATCTGCCCTTGCCGGGGGGGCTTGACATGCATATCCAAGGACTTGATGTGTGCCCGCCGGTGCCATATGATTTAGAGGAAGATGCAGACTGATTATTGCTCCCTTGGGGCCAGAGGCCCTGGGTGCCACCAACTTGCACCAAATCCAGCTCCTGAGACATTAAAGTCACTTCCTGGCCTGGCCTCTGTCTGTACTTTCTGGGCGAGGGGACCTGGTGGGGATTGTACCAGTCTAGGGGGCAGGCAAAAGGGGAGACTGGAGGCATGAATGAGCTTCTTATGGGATTTGGCTCTGTCCGGAGCTCAGGGTAGAGCTCCAGGCAGGGAATGGCGCAGGGCGGGTGTGGTGGAGCAGAGGCTGGGTCTGGGAAAGGGCGGATTCTCTGGTTGGAGGGCTGGAGGGCTGTGTGGGAGAGATGGGATTGAGGAATATGCCTGTAGAGTGTACGTTGGGGTGCCTATCGAGGGGTGTGTGGTAGGTAGAGACTAGGTGGAGGTATCTGAATGTTTTGCGGGGTGGATTGGGGGGCACAAAAGGGTAGAGGTCATTTGAGAGTTGGTGAGAATGTGCAAAGTATAAATGCAAAAATGCCTGTGGTGGGAAAGGGACCTGGTGCATCGATGCCTCCGCTCTCAGGTATTGTCGGTTCCACTGCATGGGCAAAGAAACTGAGGCTCAGAGAAGCGACATGACTTGCCCTAGGTCATATAATTGTGGTAGCAGTGAGGCCTGTTTCTGCTGCAAGTATCTTAAAAACCAACCCAAATTGGTCTAGGTGAGGAGGAGATTTCCTGGTGATCAGAAATGGAAGTCCAGAGGTCGGGCAGCCCTCAGGTAGGGCCAGAGCCAGCAGCTCTCAGGCTGAATTCCTTCCCAGGAAGGGACTCTAGTGCCAGCAAGTCTACACATTCACCCTACGCACAGGCGGCGTGGCAGGATGGCAGAATGGGGCATTCCCTTGCTGTGTCCCCTCTGGAGACCTCTCTGTGCATGAACCTTTTGCCTGAACACAGAGGTTGTAGGGAGCCCTCCTTGGCCCCTCTGAGGAAGGCCCCTGTCATAGGCTAAGTTGCCTATGACATTCCAGGTGTCACCTAATAACAGGTAGGATTTATTGAGCACTTCCTGTGTTCCAGACACTGTGCAAAGTGCTTTCTTTTTCATATAATTTAAAAATTTTAAGATAGCACCCTGGCTGGAGTGCAGTGGCTCAATCGCAGCATACTGCAGCCTCAACCCCCTGGGCTCAAGAGATCCTCCCACGTCAGCCTCCCAAGTAACTGGGACTACAGGTGTGTGCCACCATGCCCGGCCAATCAATTTCTTTCTTTCTTTTCTTTTCTTTTTCTCCCTTCCTTCCTTCCTTCCTTCCTTCCTTCCTTCCTTCCTTCCTTCCTTCCTTCCTTTCTTTCTTTCTGAGACAGGGCCTCAGTATATTCCCCTGGCTGGTCTCAAACTCCTGGGTTCAAGTGATCCTCCTGCCTCAGCCTCCCAAAGTGCTGGGATTACAAGCATGAGCCACTGCGCCTGGCCCAAAGTGCTTTCTTAACTGTACTGACTCATCTTTTTGTCACAACAGGGCTATAGTAGGTGTTATAATTATCCCTATTTTACAAACAGGGTATTGAGGCTCCTAGAGTAAGGGTTGGAACTGAGACTTGAACCCAGACAATCCTGCCCCAGCGGCCAGGCTCTTAACCACAAATCCACCACGTATATCAATATTGTGCCTTTCAGAGAAAGAAAACGTCTCTCTTCCACAATTCTCAGCAAACATCCTAAGATCAGTTCTGATTGGATTGGCTTGGTCTGCCTGAACTAATCATTGTGGTGGAATTTGCTGATTGGCCTAGCCTGAGTTTTGTGCAGGATGGGAAAATTCTGACACGGTTGGGGGCTGGTTTTACCTGGTGTTCCCACAGCTGGGAGCACACCCACATGGTTGGTGTGCAGGATATTTCGCTGGACCTTAGAAAAGCCACCGCCACCTGTGGGCCATGATGCTACCCCAATGGCTACTGCTGCTGTTCCTTCTATTCTCCTTTCCCTTCCTCCTCACCAGGGGCTCACTTTCTCCGACAAAATACAACCTTTTGGTAAGAAAGCTGGAGAGTGCAGTCACCTCCTCCTCCACTGTCCTAAGGCCTGTACTATTTGGGGAAGTGAGTGGGCATGGAGGCTGGTGTGGGAGAAGGCCAGAAGCGGGGGCAGCAGGGAGTGTTGGGTGGAGGATGTCTCGGAGGAAAGAGAAAACACCCTGGTCCTGGGAGCTGTGCCAGGGCAGTGCCAGGTGCTGCTGCCACAGAGGTGAATGTGAGAGAGCCCCCCTGCCCACGCACACATGTGGTGAGGGAGACAGGTATTCACTCATGCAACACATTTTTATTGAGTACCTGCTATATGTAAATTATTTTTCTACATTTAGTGATAGGTCTGTGAGCAAGAAAGATAAAAATTCTTGCCCTTGTGGAGCAGTCACTGTAGTGTATGAGGCAAAGAAGTAAAACCTTACAATACATGCTATTAATAATGGCATCTATCTCAGGTGATAAGCAAGGAAAGTGAAAATAAGAAACGGGCTAGGGAAGCGGTGGTGTGAGAAGGGTTTGCAGGGTTTTTTGTTTGTTTGTTTTTTGAGACGGAGTCTTGCTTTGTCACCCAGACTGGAGTGCAGTGGGGCAATCCCAGCTCACTACAACCTCTGCCTCCTGAGTTCAAGTGATTCCCCTGCCTCAGCCTCCCAAGTAGCTGGGATTGCAGGCACCCACCACCACGCCCAGCTATTTTTTTTTTTTTTTGTATTTTTAGTAGAGACAGGGTTTCACCGTATTGGTCACGCTAGTCTTGAACTCCTGACCTCAAGCAATCCACCTGCCTTGGCCTCCCAAAGTGCTGGGATTACAGGCATGAGCCACAGCGCCCGGCCAGTGTTTGCAGTTTTAAATGGGGTGCTCAGGGAAGAGCTTACTAAGAATGTGAAAGTTTAGCAAAGGCCTACAGGGAGGGAGGTCCTTCCTAACAGGCAAAGCAGGCAGGTCTCTGGGAGAAGAGCGTTCCAGATGGAGGGAGCAGCCAGGACAAAGGTCTGGGGGTGGAAATGTGCTGACATATTCAAGGAATAGCAAAGAGGAGTGAGAGAGAGTGGAAATCATGGGAGATGAGATCAGAGAGATAAATGGAACAGAGTTACAATATTCTCATTTATTCAACAGTTATTCATTCAGCACCTGCAATGTGTAAGGACTTTAGTCCAAGGGGCTAAGAAGTACAGCGGTGAATATGAGGGCAGAAGATCCGTGTCCTAGAGCTGAGGTGCTAGCAGAGGGAGATAAATTATTTTTTAAACGTATAAATAAGATGATCTCAGGGAGTCATAAGTGTTGTGAACAAAGGACAACCAGGTGATGGGGACTGCTCTGCTGGTGTCCAGGAAGTCTTCAGCCCGAGGCAGGAGCGGGAGACAGCCGGGCAAAGAGTGCAGGACAGGGTGTTCTGGGCAGAGGGCCAGCAAGCACAGATGCCCTGGGGTCAGGCCAGGTGTGGATTCAGAGCCCCAGTGATGGCTTTGAATCCAGAGAATGACATTGTGGAAATTACCTTTTAAAAAAGACTCCTCTAGCTGTTCTGGGAAGAACTGACTTGAGGAGGTTGGGGAGGTGGAAGCGAGAATGGGGATGGTGAGGGGGCACCTGGGGGAGGTCACTGGCAAGGGGGGAAGCAGGGAGGCCGGGAGGCGGCTATAGCCAATCCTCCATTCCTGCTTTATTTTCTTTATAGCACGTAATCATACATAATAGGATTATACATATATAATATAAATATTACTTGCTTTATATATATAACATATATGGTAAAAATTACACCTTATTAGGTGCCCAAATCTTGAGTTTACACTGAAATCAATGGATTTGAATCTATGCAGACCCCCTTATCACTGCCATCAGAACAAGATATAGGACATTTTCAGCACCCCAAAAGGCACACTCTTTCTCCCCTAGTCAATAGAACCAAAGGCAACTGTCTCCTGACTTCCATTATTATTATTATTATTATTATTATTATTATTATTATTATTATTATTATTTTTGAGACGGAGTCTCGCTCTGTTGCCCAGGCTGGAGTGCAATGGCGCAATCTCGGCTCACTGCAAGCTCTGCCTCCCAGGTTCACACCATCCTTCTGCCTCAGCCTCCTGAGTAGCTGGGACTATAGCTGCCCACCACCATACCCGGCTAATTCTTTGTATTTTTAGTAGAGACAGGGTTTCTCCGTGTTAGCTAGGATAGTCTCGATCTCCTGACCTCGTGATCCGCCCGCCTCGGCCTCCCAAAGTGCTGAGATTACAGGCATGATTCCACCGTGCCCAGCGACTTCCATTATTATAGACTGATTTTGAACTTTGTATGATAAAATCACACAGTATGTACTTAAAAAAAAAAAAAAAAATCTGAGCCAGGCACATTGGCTCAGGCCTGTAATTCTAGTACTTTGGAAGGCCGAGGCAGGTGGATCACCTGAGGTCAAGAGTTCGAGACCAGCCTGACCAACATAGTGAAACCCCATCGCTACCAAAAATACAAAATTAGCTTGGCATGGTGGCACATGCCAGTAATCCCAGCTACTTGGGAGGCTGAGGCAGGAGAATTGCTTGAACTCAGGAGTCGGAGGTTGCAGCAAGCCAAGATTGTGCCATTGCACTCCAGCCTGGGCAGTAGAGTGAGACTTTGTCTCAAAAAAAAAAAAAAAAAAGGGGGGGGGGGTGTGTGCAGGGTGCAGTGACTCATGCCTGTAATTCCAGCACTTAGGCCGAGGTGGGCGGCTCACAAGGTCGGGAGATCGAGACCATCCTGGCTAACACAGTGAAACCCCGTCTCTAATAAAAATACAAAAAAAATTATCTGGGCATGGTGGTGGGCACCTGTAATCCCAGCTACTCGGGAGGCTGAGGCAGGAGAATGGCATGAACCCAGGAGGCACAGCTTGCAGTGAGCTGAGATTGCGCCACAGCACTCCAGCCTGGGCGATAGTGCGAGACTCTATCTCCAAAAAAAAAAAAAAAAAAAAAAAATTGACTTATTTTGCTCAACGTTTTGCCTGTGATACCCTATCATTTCACTTATGTATCTCTTCCCTGTCTTCCCTCTCTAGAGCTGTACTTGTCCAATAGTGCAGTTACTAGTGTGAACCCAAAATATCTGAGACAGGTCTCAGTCAATTTAGAAAGTTTATTTTGCCAAGGTTAGGGACACACCTGTGATACAGCCACAGGTGGCCGGGGTGCACCTTGCTTTTGTTTTGTTTTGTTTTGGGGTATAGCTTGCTTTTATACACATTAGGGAGACACAGTACCTCAATCAGTACATGTAAGGTTTACATTTGTTCAGTATGGAAGGGCGGGACAACTTGAAGTGGGGGGCGTGACTTCCATTCCAGGTCATAGGTAGATTTAAACATATTCTGATTGGCAATTGGTTGAAAGAGCTATTATCAGCACAAGGGAATGTCTGGGTTAAGATAAGGGCTTGTGGAGACCAAGGTTTTATCATGCAGATGAAGCCTCCAGGAATAGGCTTCCTAGAAAATAGATTGTACATGTTTCTGATCAGACTTAAGGTCTTTGTTAATGGTAATGCTGAATGGGGTATTAATGAGGCATGTCCAGCCCCCACTTCCTGTCATGGCCTGAACCAGTCTTTCAGGTTGAATTTTAGAGTGCTCTGGCCGAGGAGGGAGTCCATTGAGATGGCTGTGGATTGGTGGTGGGAGGCTTCAAATTTTATTTTTGGTTTACACTAGCCACATATAGTTACTTAGATTTAAATTTATGAAAATTCAACAAAATTTAAAATTCAGGCCAGGTGTGGTGGTTCATGGCTATAATCCCAACATTTTGGGAGGCCAAGGTGGGAGGATTGTTTGAGCCCAGGGGTTCAAGATCAATCTGGGCAACAAAGCGAGACTCCTGTCTCTTGCTGGTGGAAGGTATCTGAGTTATTGGCAATGAATCTGTATGCATTTGCAGCAACCTCAATTCTTGCCGCCTCAGAAGAAAGAATTTGACTGAGGGGCATAAAGCAGACAAAGAGACTGAGGCAGGTTTCAGAGCATGAGTGGAAGTTTATTAAAATCTTCACAGCAGGAAAGAATGGAAAGTTACACTTGGAAGAGTCCCAAGTGCGCAACTTGAAGGACAAATGCAGTGTTTAACCTTGGCCCTAGCCCTTGCCCACCTCCAGCGTCGCATGCCTCTCTCCCCTGATTCTTCCCTTAGGGTGAGCTGACCACATGTGCAGTGTCCTCCTTACCCTTGGGAAGTGAGCACACGCAGTGTGTTTAGGAAGTTGTACGCATGCCTGTCTGAGATTTTCTTCCTTTTTCCAGTGGAGTGCGCCTGTGGAAATTCATACTCCTCCATTTTTTCTCTTAATGTGCATTCCCGGGCTCACTCGCCCAACACCTGAGATTTTACTGGAAGCCCTTTTTGCTTCTCTGTGGCCCCTGCATTCAGTGAACACTTTAATATTAACAGCTATGGACCATTAGGAGATTGTCTCTCCCTGGAGCCTAGCTGCCAAATTATCATTTTTGGAGAGGCGATGTGATAACTGTTGAACCATCACCTGACATTCCTGGTGGGAGGGGGAGAGCCCTCTCCTACCCCACTCATGCCTGTCTAACTACCTGTAACATCTCTACAAAAAATAGAAAAATTAGCTGGTCATAGTGGTGTATGCCTGTGGTCCCAGTTACATGGGAGGCTGAGGCAGGAGGATTGCTTGAACCCAGAGGTTGAGGCTACAGTGAGCCATAATTGCACCACTGCACTCCAGCCTCGGTGACAGAGTGAGACCTTGTCCAAAAAAAAAAAAAAAAAAAAAAAAAGGAAAGGAAAGAAAGAGGGCTCCTAGCACTTTGGGAGGCCGAGGCAGGTGGATCACCTGAGGTCAGGAGTTTGAGACCAGCCTGGCCCATGGTGAAA
Source organism: Piliocolobus tephrosceles (assembly GCF_002776525.5). Classification (NCBI taxonomy): domain Eukaryota; kingdom Metazoa; phylum Chordata; class Mammalia; order Primates; family Cercopithecidae; genus Piliocolobus; species Piliocolobus tephrosceles. Next base: position 133,007,668 of record NC_045438.1, on the reverse strand, counting down.
CCCTGCCTCTACTAAAAATATAAAAATTAGCCGGTCATGGTGGCGCACGGCTGTAATCGCAGCTACTCGGGAGGCTGAGGAAGGAGAATTGCTTGAACCCAGGAGGTGGATGTTGCAGTGAGCCAAGATCGCGCCCCTGCACTCCAGCCTGCACGATGGGAGCGAGACTACATCTCAAAAGAAAAAAAATAAAAAAGAAGAAAAGAAAAGAAAGAAAAAAGTTTTAAATTCATCTCCTCAGTTGCACTACCATATTTCAAGTGGCTATTGGACTGAGCAGAAAAAGCACATTTTCATCACTGCAGAAAGCTCTGTTGGACAGTGCTGCTCCGGAATGTCAGCTGCAGGTGGACAGGGATTTCTGTTTTTGTTGTTCCCGGCTATATTCCCAGTGCCTGGAACAGTGCCTGGCACACAGTAGGTGCTCAGTATTTGCCTGTTGAATGACTACTGAAATTGTCAGAGATGATGGGTGGCTGTGATCAATAATGTTAATGACTGTCCTAAGCCCCAATACTGGGTGTAGGTCATTGATGTGTGTGGAGGGAGCGGGTGGGGGGTGTGTAGGTGACCATCAACCACTGGTGAACGGGTAAGTAGGAGTTTTCGGGAGAGAAGACTGCAGCAGAATGAAGTGCAAGAGAGAGACAGGAAAGTCTAGACCACCCTGGTGTGTATGAGAAGCAACCTATGTTGAGGGCACCAAGAGTAAACCTTTTAAAAACCGTTAAGTCCCCTCCAGGCACCCTCCATCTGTACAGACTTACCCTGGCCCCCACGTAGAGACCGCCCTGCCTGGCAGGAGCCAGAGATGATGGTGGGAACACAGTCTGGGGAGGGCCCCGTAGGGAGAAAGCCCCAGGCGGCGAGGGCGGAAGGCGGGCGGTGGAGCTTGGCGGGGCCGTGTCCCTCCCTGCAGGACCTCAAGGAGATTTGCATCCGGAACCAGGACTGCCAGACTGGGTGCTGCCGACGGAGTCCAGACATCTGCGAGTCGCACTGCGCGGAGAACGGGTCCGAGGGCAGCCCGTGTCAAACGCAGGTGGGTATCGGCGCCTGGGGGGAGCCAAAGGGGATTCAGGGGAAGGGGGAGCCGGGGCGGACCCAGATTCCTGGGGAGGAAAGAAGGGTAGATGGGCGGAAATGTCCCGGAGCCTGGAGTTCCCCCGTGGGACTGCACCTCCAAGCCTTCTGGGGGAGCCTGTGGACGGAACCAATATGGCAGCCCACCCTAGGATCTTGGAATCCTGGTTGGGGACGGGGAGGCGATGCTTCACTCCCTAATGTGGGTTCTCATTCTCCAGGGGTCCTCTCAGCAAATGCCGAAAGTAGTACAGTAAATGGGCACAGCTAGGTCCGGCCTCTGCCCCCGAGCCCCGTCTTCATCCAGTACAGGAGTTCTGCTGTGGCCCCGGGTGTTCCTAGTGGGGGATGGGCAGAGGCAGCCTCTGAGCTGGGTGTGTAGGGGAGGGAGTGGATTTGCCCATAGAAGGATTTAAAGACAAGACATGGAGGCCCTACAATGGTGTGTCCATGGACTTAGGACAGGCAGATGGATCAGTGACAGGCAGGGTTACAAGGGCTGGAGCCGGGAGGGCACTGAGCAATCCAGGAGCTAGCCTGGAGAAGGCAGCCAGAGGTGCCACTCTGAGCAGCTGTCAAGTTATCCTTTATCCCTGGCTCCTGGCTGTGGGCAAGCACGGAGGCCCTGGAGCTGGGGTGGGCTGGGCTTAGGGGCTCAGGGAGGAGCTGCCCGCAAGGTCGAGGTCAAAGTCCTGTCTTTCCCAGGCATTCTTTAGCCTATATAGAGAGTGTCCCTGCCTGCAGAACCTGACTTGTGTACATTGGAAGAATGAGAAATGGTCTGTCAGTGCCTATGGCCGTTGTCAGAAAATTGGAAGGCAGAAGCTGGCTAAGAAAATGTTCTTCTAGTGCTCCCTCCTTCTTGCTGCCTCCTCCTACACCTGCTCTCCTCCCTGCCCAGAGCTCTGTGTTCTACCCTGTTCCCCAGAGCCTCCGCCATGAGTGGAGGGAAGGGGGAAGGAGTGATGCGCCATCACTGAAATAAAGAGCTTTTTAAATGTTTGCTGCCCACAGAGTTGGGGCCTGGGTGGGCTGGGCTGGGGTGGGCATGGTGCAGGTTTCGGGGGGGTGGGAGGTGATATGAGGGAGGAAGCAGGAAGGGACACTCTTGGGCTTGGGGTCTTTTCCCAGCTGGGGCATGAATGAAAGTCCCCCAGAGGAGACCAAAGCTCCCTTCCCACCCCATCCCCTTTCTGCCTTCAGCCCACTCTGTAATCTACCCCCCGAAAGCCCAGTTCACACGTAATATTTCAGTTCCACGACCTTAAATTTCAGAAATGTGAGAGAAGGTACACAAAACATCCATGTGTATGAAGAATTGATGATGTTTATGGAGCACTTACTAGATGTTAGGGGCAGCTCTAGGTGCCTTATGCACATGATCTCATTTCGTCCTACAACAAACCTGTGGGGTCTGTCCTGTTATCACCTCTGTTTTGCAGGTAGGGACACAGGGGTTGAGCAACTTGTTCAAGGTCACACAGTTGGAAAGTGCAGAATCTGAATCTTCTGGGAGGCAAGAGAAAAGAGGGACAAGAAAAGAAGAAAGGAAGGAGAGCCTAGGAAAGAGTGAGAAAGAAAGACTGGAGCAGTGACTGTGGTGTGGGGTTGGGGAGAGAATGAGTCAAGTGGAGTTTTAGGAAGTCTCAGTGTGTGGTGAGGCTTTTCGAGTTAGATGTAGCTCGCTTGTTTGTGCGTAGTGCCTGTTATATTCAGGTTACATTTTGGAGTTAATTATTTCAGATTTTGGACCTAAGGTTCCACATTCAGCCACCAGAACTGAGCCAAACATGCCTTCCAGGATGTTGGGCTTAGGATGCAAGGGCTGGGGAGTTTGGAGGTAATCTATGGTTGTACTTAGAACACCCCCTTGCAAGTCACAGCAAAACAATGTGAACCATACCTTGGTAGAATATGCTGTCCTGTACTAACTGTATCAGACTGATAACCAGACTTCCATTGTGTCACATGAGCTCTCCCCATTCAGAGAAAACCTATGAAGGAGAGGTGGCAAGCTGGAAACCCAACGATATCCAGTGTCTAAGAAGTTCCCAAGGATACCCAATGTCTAAGAAGTTAGAAGGGGAAGGGGAGAATACAGAGCCCAGAAATAAACCCAAGCCTGTACAGTCAATTTAATTAAGTTTCAACAAGGGCACCAAGAAGACACCCTAGGGAAAGGATAGTCTTTTCAATAAATGGTGTTGGGAAAACTGAATATTCACATGCCAAAGAATGGAATTGGACCCTTATCTTATAGCACACACAAAAATACACTCAAAATTGATTAAAGACCTAAATATAAGACCTGAAACCTTAAAACTCCTAGAAGAAAATATAGGTGAACTATTACACGACATTAGTTTTGACAGTGATTTTTTGGATAGGACACCAAAAGCACAGGCAACAATAGCAAAAATAAACAAATGAGACTACATGCTGAAAAGCTCTGGACCGAGCGCGGTAGCTCACGCCTGTAATCCCAGCACTGTGGGAGGCCAAGGCGTGTGGATCGTCTGAGGTCAGGAGTTCGAGACCAGCCTGGCTAATATGGTGAAACCCCCATCTGTACTAAAAATACAAATTTAGGCCGGGCGCAGTGGCTCATGCCTGTAATCCCAGCACTTTGGGAGGCTGAGGCGTGTGGAACACGAGGTCAGGAGATCGAGACCATCCTGGCTAACATGGTGAAACCCCGTCTCTACTAAAAAATACAAAAAATTAGCCAGGCGTGGTGGCGCATGCCTGTAATCCCAGCTACTCAGGAGGCTGAGGCAGGAGAATCACTTGAACCCGGGAGGCGGAGGTTGCAGTGAGCCAAGATCGTGCCACTGCATTCCAGCCTGGGCGACAGAGTGAGACTCTCTCCAAAAAAAAAAAAAGAAAAAAGAAAATACATTTAACGGGTAGGTGTTGTGGCTCGCACCTGTAATCCCAGCACTTTGGGAGGCTGAGGTGGATGGACTGCTTAAGCCTAGGTGTTCAAGACCAGCCTGGGCATCATGGTGAAACCCCATCTCCACTAAAAATATAAAAAATAAGTCCGGGCCTGGTGGCTCACGCCTGTAATCCTAGCACTTTCGGAGGCCGAGTTGGGCAGATTGCCTGAGCTCAGGAGGTCGAGACCAGCCTGTGCAACACAGTGAAACAACATCTCTACTAAAAATACAAAAAAAAAAAATTAGCCGGACGTGGCAGCATGCGCCTCTAGTCCCAGCTACTCGGGAGGCTGAGGCAGGAGAATTGCTTGAACCTGGGAGGCGGAGGCTGCAGTGAGCCAAGATCGTGCTATTGCACTCCAGCCTGGGCAACAGAGAGAGACTCCATCTCCACCCCCAGCCAAAAAAAAAAAAAATTAGCCAGGTATGGTGGCACACGCCTGTAGTTCCAGCTACCTGGGGGACTCAGCGGGGAGGATCGCTTGAGCCCAGGATGTCAAGGCTATAGTGAGCCATGATCATGCCACTGCATTCCAGCCTGGGTGACATAGTGAGATCCTGTCTCAAAAAAAAAAAAAAAAATTTAATACACCTCACCTACTGAACGTCATAGCTTAGTTTAGCCTACCTTAAATGTGCTCAATCAGAATGCTTACATTAGCTGGGCAAAATAACACAAAGCCTATTTTAGAATAAAGTGTCGAATATCTCATGTAATTTACTGATGTTCTACTGAACGCATGTCACTTTCGCACCATCATAAAGTTGAAAAATAGTCAAACCATTATAAGTTGGGACCATCTGGTTCTTTGAGCTGTGGTTAGACTGTGCCTCTGATGTGCCTCTGTGATGCTGAAAAGCAACAGAAATTGAGAGTCTACAGCATTACCGGCCATTGGAAACAAAATGCAAGCTATATAAAGGTTGGGGTCTTGGTCACTTGCTTCTGCAGAGCCCAAAGCCCAACTGCCTACTTACTGTTGGAGACCAGGGACATTTTCCTTGTGCCCCCCACAGTCCAAAACATGGTGCCAGGCACACTGTGGTCATTCAGTGAACACATGAAGAGGACATGAATGCAGATCTCCAGGACTGAATGTGGCACCAAGAAGCATGACTCAGCCCTGCCTCCGGGCCTGAGACTCCTCCTGGGTTAAGGTATTGAAAGCTCCTCTTGTTGAGAACATAATTCATATGTGGCAGACACCATTACCTGGTTTCCTAGTAGCCATTGCCCCCTTCCCTGCCAACTGAAACCCAATATTGTTTAGGCATCAATGTGCCTGGCCCCAGGAGAAGGATCTGATTCCCTTTGCTTTCCCAGCATCCCTTGCAGCTAGAGGTAGTCAGATAACCCAGTTCTAACCTCTGAGATATGAAGAGAAGTCGGCCTTGAGCATTTGGGGAAAGACAAGAAGAGAGCATGGGCCAGGCACCATGGCTCACGCCTGTAATCCCAGCACTTTGGGAGGCCGAGGCAGGTGGATCACCTGAGGTAAGGAGTTCAAGACCAGCCTGGCCAATATGGTGAAACCCCGTCTCTACTAAAAATACAAAAAATTAGCCGGGTGTGGTGGCAGGTGCCTGTAGTCCCAGCTACTCGAGAGACTGAAGGCAAGAGAATTGCTTGAACCCAGGAGGTGGAGGTTTCAGGGAGCCGAGATCATGCCACTGCACTCCAGCCCAGGCAACAAGAGTGAAACTCCGTCTCAAAAAAAAAAAAGAGGGTGTGCAAAAAGAAACTCTCTGCTCCTTCTCCCCACTTCCCAGCCGCCAACTACTCCGTGCTTCCTGCCTTTGAGTATGGTGGGAACATGAAGTCAGGAGCTGCTCCTAAGGCATGTGGCAACCTTGAAGAGAAGGTCAAGAGAAACGCAGAGCTACCAGCCACCAAAAGAATGCCAGCCCTTCCTATGTCTAGGCTTTGGATTCATGAGAAATATATGTTCCTATTTGCTTCAGCTGTAATTACTTGGGTTTTTCTGCTACGTACAGCTGAATGCAATCCTAACTCATAAGCCTGTGGTTAAAAGGGGATTCATTGATCACAAAACTGCAAGATCCTAGGGCCGGCACGACATGGAAATTTCTTTCTTTCTTTCTTTTTTTTTTTTTTGAGACGGAGTTTCGTTCTTGCTGTCCAGGCTGGAGTGCAGTGGCATGATCTCAGCTTACTGCAACCTCTGCCTCCTGGGTTCAAGAGATTCTCCTGCCTGCCTCAGCCTCCCGATAGCTGGGATTACAGGCATGTACCACCATGCCCGGCTAGTTTTGTATTTTTAGTAAAGATGGAATTTCTCCATGCTGGTCAGGCTGGTCTCAAACTCCTGACCTCAGGTGATCCACCCACCTCGGCCTCCCTAAGTGCTGGGATTACAGGTGTGAGCCACCGCCCCCGGCAACATAGAAGTTTCATTCAGTTCACTGTCCCTCACTCTCTGGGCATCTCCACCGAGGGGTCGGTGAGCTTCCACTTGCATACCTGGAGGATGGGAACCTCAGTACTGCCTAAGGTAACTCATGTTTGATGGCTCCAGGGCATATACAATCTTTATATTAAGGCAAAATTAAATTCCCTACAATTTCCACCCATTTTTCTTAGTGTGAATAATTGGGAAAGAAAAAGGAATCCTAAGGCCAGGCACGGTGGCTCACGCCTGTAATCCCAGCACTTTGGGAGGCTGAGGCGGTGGATCACCTGCGGTCAGGAGTTTGAGACCAGCCTGGCCAACATGATGAAACCCCATCTCTACTAAAAACACAAAAATTAGCCAGACATGGTGGCGGGCGCCTGTAATCCCAGCTTCCAGGGGAGGCTGAGGCAGGAGAATTGCTTGAACCTGGGAGGCAGAGGTTGCAGTGAGCCAAGAGATGAAGCCACCTCACTCCAGCCTGGGCAACAGAGCAAGACTCTGTTTCAAAAAAAAAAAAGGAATCGTAGAAGCGGGGCAGTGGAGTTGGATGGTAGAGTGCCAACATTTTCTGATTATGTGGAATTGGGCAAGCTCCTCTCTGAAACTTGGTCTCTATCTATAAAGTGGAGATGAGAAATTCTCCCTCCTGGGTTCCTTGTGAGCATTTGCTGGCAGAGAGTAAGCTCATAGCAATTGAGAGTGGTCTGACCCCTTTACACATGAGTTGTGTCAGCTAGCTGTCACACTGGAGAACTGTGTCCAGAAAAGAGGCGAGAGCCCAGGACACTGATGCCTCTGATGCAGGGTGACTAACATGGGCCATTAAAACTCCTTACCCGCAAGGGTGTGTGTGTCTGTGTGTGCACATGTGCCCGCTTATCTCTTTGAGAACCAGCGGGACAAGGAGGGCTTCCCAGGTAGGCGTGACTGCTCCCCAGAAATGGAGGGCCTCCCAGGCTGGCTGGGCCTCCTTCACAGCTTTGTCTCCAGTCTCCAATCTGTTTGACCACATCCTCTCCAGCCCCAGACCCATCCCTTGTTCTTCTGACCTGCCTGAAGCCTGCCCTGGTGGGCCAAAGGCCTGATGCAACTTCAGAGAAGATGCTGACTCAGAGAGAATATGCAGGAGACTGGGAAATTTTTGCAGGAGGCCTTTAATTGTGAAGAGTCCAATCAGAAAACAGAGGTGCTGGTCAAGGAGGTGGCCAGCCCGGGAGATGCCCTGGAGCAGGGGGAGAGGTGCCCTTGAGCCTAGTGGCCTGCAGCATTTTGGGCTAGGTGTGGGAGTGGGTGGGCGGTCTCACTGCTTGGAGCGTCCAAGGTCGTGGCAGACGCCAAAGTTGGTGTTGGTGATGGCGCCCAAGATGGTCTTGTCTCCATCACAGGTCAGGCCACGCTCACAGGGACACTTGTAGTAAATCCCGTAGAGCGTCTGCAGAGACACAGCCAATGAAGTCAAGGCTATGGGGGGATACTTTGGACATCAATTGTCCCCTGCCTGACCTATAGAACCAGTAGGCCAGCCTGTGTTCAGGGAGTGCCTCTCCCACCTACCTCCCCAGGGGTGCTGTGGGCCCTGGAGACCCCAGTTCTGACCTCTGTTCTGGCTTATTTGCTCTTACTGGCTTGATCTCTCTGGGGAGCCTCTACTTACCCAGTCATGAAATGGGGATAACAAATCCTCACCCCCACCCATCTCACTGGTCACTCGGGTCAAGAGAGATGATGGGATGGGAAAATGCTTTGACACCTGTTGACCTCCCTCTCGTCTCCTCAACATTCAGTGTCCAGGCTGACGCTCCTCCCTGATCCCACTCACAAGTGTTCAGGGCCCTCCTCCCCATTCTCCCAGACCCATGCCACATCCTCAGGCACCCACCTTGACAGAACACTCGCTGTTCTCGCTGGCCAGGGGTATGCAGCGGGCCAGGTCCAACGCACCATCGTGTTGGCAGCATTGGCTCTTACACTGGACACTATTTATGCACAGCTCACCGTTATCCTGCCAGGGGCAGCCAGTCAGCCCAGGCCTCGCTCCCTCAGGTCCCTTCTCCATTCAGACCCGCACCCACCACCCACTACTGCTAACAGTGTCTCCCCTGTTGGGGATGTATGTGAAGGAGTCCAACCCGTGGGTCTGGTGGCCTCTGTGCCCCCCCACTCACATGAGAAGTGGGCATGCGGTGACAGAGAAGCAGCCTGCACAGAGGGTCAGGACCCCCGGGTTCTAGTACCGGCTATACCACCAACTCCCTGCGTGACTCTGGGCAAGTCACTGCCTCTCAAGCCTCAGTGTTCCCATCTGGAATGTGCACACGAGGACCCTAATCTCTCTGGGTCCCACACACCTTTAAGGAGGCAGTGAAGATTGCCTCTCCCTGCAAGACTCCTTCCTCCCGCAACAGATCTGATCTATAATCTCCAGGGTACTGGACCTCCAAGTCCAGCCATGGCCCCAAGTTAAGAGAGTTCAGAATCTTTCAACCTCATGGATGTTCTGGAAGGGCTTTCCCAGCCAAGACCTAGGGTGGAGAGGTGGTGTGGGCCAGTGGTGGGGCCCCAGCTTAACCACTTTCCAGCTATGTGACCTCAGGCAGGTTGCTCACCCTCCCTCTGTCTGAAAATAGGGCTGACTATGAAAGCACCTCCCTCAGTGGTTATTATGAGGACAGAATGAGTAAACATCTCCGAGGCATCTCGAACTGTGTTGGACACACAGTAAGATGCTGCCATAAGTTAGAAGCTGGAATGATTGGCACAAAGCATTTTCTCAGGATGGAAGCCCAGGGCTCTGGATTTTTGTGAAGCTCCCTCATAGGGCCAGGTGAGGTGGCTCATGCCTGTAATCCCAGCACTTTGGGAGGCCGAGGTGGATGGATCATGAGGTCAGGAGTTCGAGACCAGCCTGGGCAACATGGTGAAACCCCGTCTCTACTAAAAATACAAAAAATAGCTGAGCGTGATGGCGGGCGCCTGTAATCCCAGCTACTCAGGAGGCTGAGGCAGGAGAATCATTTGAACCCAGGAAGCGGAGGTTGCAGTGAGCCGAGATTACGCCACTGCACTCCAGTCTGGTGATAGAGTGAGACGCCATCTTAAAAAAAAAAAAAAAAAAAAAAAAGGTCCCTCATAGCCAGGTTGAGCCGCTGCTCTGAGCGTGCTCCAGTTGGAGCTGGAGAGGGGCTGATCAGCCTTTCCTGTGGCCCCTGGGAAGAGGCATACAACAGGACATGGAAGTAAACAGAGGGATGCAAGATGCCACTCCTCCCAGCCCCTGCCAGTCCAGGTGGGGACATCAGAGGTCAAGGTCCAAGCTTAGGACGTCTTCACCTGGGGACTCAGGAGGCCCCTCCCCTGAAGACCCTCTTACCAGGTGTTTTTTTTTTTTTTTTGAGACGGAGTCTCGCTCTGTGGCCCAGGCTGGAGTGCAGTGGCCGGATCTCAGCTCACTGCAAGCTCCGCCTCCCGGGTTTACGCCATTCTCCTGCCTCAGCCTCCCGAGTAGCTGGGACTACAGGCGCCCGCCACCTCGCCCGGCTAATTTTTTGTATTTTTTAGTAGAGACGGGGTTTCACCGTGTTAGCCAGGATGGTCTTGATCTCCCGACCTCGTGATCCGCCCGTCTCGGCCTCCCAAAATGCTGGGATTACAGGCTTGAGCCACCGCGCCCGGCCCCCTCTTACCAGGTTGATGATGATCCCCCGTGGACCAGGAGCTGCAGAGGCCACAGAAAGGGCGACAAGCAGGAGGATCCGGATCTTCTCCATGGCGAGTGGGACAGCTGGTGTGGGTGGCAGGAGACACAGCCAGCTGTGGTGATGGGGCTATAAAAGGGGCCTTGACCTCACGTGACCCACCTACATCCCACAGGGCTGGCCGTGGGCAGAGGTACAGCTGTGGCCAATCTGCTGGGGGGCGGGTCCTGATAAGGAAGCTGGGTGAGTACCTGGTGGCCTTTTGTGTGTGTGTGTGTGTGTGTGTTGGTGATAATTGTGTTGCATCATGGTTAAGAGTGTGGACTGTGTACAAGTTATTAGTGAGGCAAACTTACTATCTGTTCCAACTATTCTGCCTTTCATCTTATCTGTCAACTAAGGATAATTTAAAGAGTTGTGAGTATTGAATTAATACACATTTATATGTGTTACATATATATAAACATGATTATATATAATTATAAGAATATGTTTATATTGTATATTCCCATATGCCACATAAACAGTGGGTAAGGGCAGCTGCGCTTGCGTCCTGAGCTCCTGGGCAGTGCCTGGTCGAGTCTGAGGCAAGAGAGGCACCTATGGTGTGAGTGCCTGCTTACATTCTGTGTACTCAGGGCCTCTCTGCCTCACCATAGTCAGGTCTTGCCTTTGGCCCACCCAAGCCCGGGTGTCTAGCAGTGTCAGACTCCAGGTATGAGGATCCCAGCCTCCCACCCCTCAACCTTCCTGCAGTCTCCTCGGGGGATTCCAGGCCAGGCCCAGATCCCTGGGGCTGATAGTTCTGCAACCCCCAGCAGGCCAGGGTGTGTGTGCTTTCACTCTGGCACCCTCCCCCTGCCCTCACACCAGGGGGCTGCCTGCAGGCTTGACTCAAGGGCCCTTAGGAGGCCCTTCCTAAATGTCTCTCTCCCCTTTTCTTTCTACCTCACTTACTATCTGCAATTCCAGCATCAGATACACCTTTAGTTAAGGTTTCCACTCACGCTGCCCCTACCCAAGGCCGCGTGTGCGCATGAGCAGTTGCTAGTCCTAGCTGAGAAGGAAGAGGTCTTGTGAGGCTCAGATGGAGCAGGGGCCTCAGGAAGCTGGGAAGGGCACAGCTGCCTGAGTTTGCTTAGGCATGGGAACACAGCAGCTTTTCCTGAAGGACTAGTCATGGCAGCCAGAGGCCCATGCCCTTCCCCTCTCCATCCCAGGAGGTAGAAGATAGCTCCACTGAGAGGCCCAGGCCTCAAGCACAGCTTTTAATTTAATTTAATTTAATTTTTTGAGACAAGGTCTCACTCTCTCACCTAGGCCAAAGTGCAGTGTGCCATCTTGGCTCACGGCAGCCTCCACCTCCTGAGATCAAGCAATCCTCCCCCTCAGCTGCCCAGGTCTCAAACTCCTGGGCTCAAGCAATCCTCCCACCTCGGCCTCCTAAAGTGTTGGGATCACAGGTGTGAGCCACTGTACCCAGCCTCAAGCACAGCTTTGATCCAGACCAAGCTGGCTTCAAAACTCAGCATTTACTAGAGCTACATGGCCTCAGACACATTATTGAAAGTGAAGCTCCCTGAACCCCACTTTCCTTATTTATTTACCTTAGGGAGATAATGCCTCCTACTTGCTGAGGCCATGATTAAGACAATGCATGTGGAACCCCTTCGGAAGTGCCTGGCACATGGTGGATGCCCAGCCATATAATATGACCCACTTCCTCTCACCTTTACATCCCTGGGGTGTGGAATGTCGAGGAATAGCTGGAGGAACAGCCAAGAGACTCTCAAAAAGAAAAACCCATTTGGTTCCAGCGATGCAGAAATACCACTGATGAAACAACACTATCCCCTCTCTCTTTTACAAAACTCAGTGTTTGAAACCACTTTTTCCTATGAGCTCACTCTGATCCTTCCTTCTGTTTACCTGCTCTCCACCCCCGGGACCTCTGTGAGGTGAGCCACAGGGAAGGAAATCACTACTCCCTCCTCACAAGTCAAGATGGAGACTGGCGAAGGAACCGGAGGAGAGATTTCTGTCCATGCAAGGAGCCGTGAAAACCAGCAGCCCTGTCCCTAGTTGGTCTCAGCCAAGCTCACAGAGGAAAAAGACTGGAGTTTTTTCCATCACAAATGAAGTATAGCAAAGAGAACTTTGACATTGTATGTGCTTCTAAAAGGAAAGCAAAAATTAAGTACCTGTCGATGAAAAGAGTCAAACTCTGTACAATATTTAAATAGATTTCTTCTGAGCCAAATATGAGCAACTGTGGCCTGTGACACAGCCCTCAGGATGTAACTGCTCACGGGGTTCACCTTGCCCACTAGCTAGACAGAGCCGATTCATCAAGACAGGAGAATTGCAGTGGAGAAAGAGTATTTCATGCAGAGCCAGCTGTGCAGGTGCGGGAGACTAGAGATTTACAGAGTTGTTGTTGTTGGGACAGAGCTTCGCTCTTGTTGCCCAGGTTGGAGCACAATCGCGTGATCTCAGCTCACTGCAACCTCTGCCTCCTGGGTTCAAGCGATTCTCCTGCCTCAGCCTCTCGAGTAGCTGGGATTACAGGCACACGCCACCATGCCCGGCTACTTTTGTATTTTTAGTAGAGACAAGGTTTCACCATGTTGGTCAGGCTGGTCTCGAACTCCAGACCTCAAGTGATCCACCTGCCTCAGCCTCCCAAAGTGCTGGGATTTCAGGCATGAGCCACGACGCCCAGCAGGGAGCAGAGTTTTTAAAGATAACTTGGTGGGTAGGGGGAAGCCAGTGAGCCAGGGGTGCTGATTGGTCCAATATGAAATCAGAGGGACTCACAGCTACCTTCGTGCACTCAGTCAGTTCCTGGGTGGGGGCCACAAGATCAGATGAGCCAGTTTATTGATCTGGGTGGTGCCAGCTGATCCAAGTGCAGGGTCTGCAAAATATCTTAAGCCCTGATCTTAGGAGTGGTTTAGGGAGGATCAGAATCTTGTAGGTTCCAGCTGCATGACTCCTAAGTCATAATTTCTAATCTTGTGGCTAATGTTAGTCCTACAAAGGCAATCTAGTCCCCAGGCAAGAATGAAGTCTGCTTTGGGAAAGGGCTGTTACTGTCTTTGTTTAAACTATAAACTAAGTTTCTCCCATAGTTAGTTCAGCTTACACCTAGGAATGAACAAGGACAGCTAGGAGGTTAGAAGCAAGATGCAGTCAGTTAAGTCAGATCTCTTTCACTGTCTCAGTCATAATTTTGCAAAGGGGGTTTCAGAATAGGAGAAAACAAAGAAAGTGACCGCCTTTTGAGCACTCCGTAGCTTTTATGGCATCTCTACTTGCCAAAGTTTATGTAAAATTGAAATAACATGGTCTTTGTGCACATTTACGTTAAGGAAAAAGAGCCCTAAAGTTGACCTGTAAACTGTAGAATATCTCTGTTTTTCTTTTCTGCCTGCTGTAAATCTGCTTGCTTGCTTTTCCTTCCTTCCTTCCTCCCTCCCTCCTTTCTTTCTTTCTCTTTCTTTCTTCTTTCTTTCTTTCTTTCTTTCTTCTTTCTTTCTTTCTTTCTTTCTTTCTTTCTTTCTTTCTTTCTTTCTTTCTTTCTTTCTTTCTCTCTTTCTTTCTTTCTCTTTCTTTTCCTTCCTTCCTTCCTTCCTTCCTTCCTTCCTTCCTTCCTTCCTTCCTTCCTCCTCTCTCTCTCTCTCTTCTCTCTCTCTCTCTCTCTTTCTTTCA
>NC_045438.1:132921268-132993726 GCF_002776525.5 Piliocolobus tephrosceles | reverse complement strand
TCTCTCTCTCTCTTTCTTTCAGACAGAGTCTTGCTCTGTTGCCCAGGCTGGAGTGCAATGGCACAATCTCGTCTCACTGCAACCTCTGCCTCCAGGGTTCAAGCCATTCTCCTGCCTCAGCCTTCTGAGTAGCTGGGATTACAGACACCTGCCACCATGCCCGGCTAATTTTTTGTATTTTTAGTAGAGATGGGGTTTCACTATGTTGGCCAGGCTGGTCTCGAACTCCTGATCTCATGATCCACCTGCATCGGCCTCCCAAAGTGCTGGGATTACAAGCGTGAGCCACCGCACCCAGCAATCTGCTGTTATTTTTCTCTTAAGATAAAAACCACTGTTTTAGATCCAACAGATTCTTTTTGCAAGCCAGTGAATTTGTATTTATCTCATGGCTAAAAGTTCTGAAGTAAAAGCTACAGGGTGTGTGTGTGTGTGTGTGTGTATTTAAAAGGCCTTTATAATTTCCATAATTTTATGTTTAATTGGCAATTAAATCTGTTTTAATTTCCCTCTGGAACACCAGACTTTTCTCGCCTCACCTTATAATGTAAATTTTGTTATTTGACTTTCACCTGAACTGTTTCCTTTAATATGCAAATTTAAGGCTATTTAGCTGTCAGCTGCCTAGGGTTGTGAAACAGGTTATCAAGAATTTGAGGCCGGGCGCGGTGGCTCAAGCCTGTAATCCCAGCACTTTGGGAGGCCGAGACGGGCGGATCACGAGGTCAGGAGATCGAGACCATCCTGGCTAACACGGTGAAACCCCGTCTCTACTAAAAAATACAAAAAAACTAGCCGGGTGAGGTGGCGGGCGCCTATAGTCCCGGCTGCTTGGGAGGCTGAGGCAGGAGAATGGCTTGAACCCAGGAGGCGGAGCTTGCAGTGAGCTGAGATCCAGCCACTGCACTCCAGCCTGGGCAGCAGAGCGAGACTCTGTCTCAAAAAAAAAAAAGAAAGAATTTGAAAGGGCCGGGCGCGGTGGCTCACGCCTGTAATCCCGGCACTTTGGGAGGCTGAGGCGGGCGGATCACAAGGTCAGAAGATCGAGACCACGTGAAACCCCGTCTCTACTAAAAATACAAAAAATTAGCTGGGCGCGGTGGCGGGCACCTGTAGTCCTAGCTACTCAGGAGGCTGAGGCAAGAGAATGGCGTGAACCCAGGAGGCGGAGCTTGCAGTGAGCCGAGTTCAGGCCACTGCACTCCAGCCCGGGGGACAGAGCAAGACTCTGTCTCAAAAAAAAAAAAAATTTTTTTTAAAGTTTAAGGCCAGTCACGATGGCTCACACCTGTAATCCCAGCACTTTGGGAGGCCCAGACGGGTGGATCACCTGAGGTCAGGAGTTTGAGACCTCCCTGGCCAACATGGCAAAACCCTATCTCTACTAAAAATAGAAAAATTAGCTGAGTATGGTGGCAGGCACCTGTAATCCTAGCTATGACTGAGGCAGAAGAATCGCTTGAATTTGGGAGGCAGAGGTTGCAGTGAGCGAAGATTGCGCCACTGCATTCCAGCCTAGGTGACAGAGCGAGACTCCATCTCAAAAACAAAAAGAATCTGAAAGATTAAAATAGGAAAAAAAAAAGGTTTTTATAAATCTATAAGATGTACTTCTATAGTCATGCCTGATATGTCTATGTATTTATGGGTGATGTGCAGTGTTTTGCTACTGAAAATAAATAAAAGAGCTCTAATTGGTTTAAGAAAATAAAAGCACTTGAATCGAACACTTTATCAGGAAAAAAGAAAAGACTAGTCAAATGCTGTTTCAAGTTTATGTAATGTCAGTAAAATCTTTAATAAATAAGCTAGCTTCGAAATTATTATTAATGTTGGGATTATGACATTAATCCCAACATTAATAATGAGCCACCATGCGTGAGCCACCGCGCCCAGCCACTTTTCTTACTATTAAAAACAACCTGAGGCCAAGCACGGTGGCTCAAGCCTGTAATCCCAGCACTTTGGGAGGCCGAGACGGGCGGATCACGAGGTCAGGAGATCGAGACCATCCTGGCGGTCAGGAGATCGAGACCATCCTGGCTAACACGGTGAAACCCCGTCTCTACTAAAAAATACAAAAAACTAGCCGGGCGAGGTGGTGTAGTCCCAGCTACTCCGGAGGCTGAGGCAGGAGAATGGCATAAACCCAGGAGGCGGAGCTTGCAGTGAGCTGAGATCCAGCCACTGCACTCCAGCCCAGGCGACAGAGCAAGACTCCGTCTCAAAAAAAATAATAAAATAAAATAAAAAATAAAAAATAAATAAAAACAACCTGAGCCGGGTGCAGTGGCTCACACCTGTAATCCCAACACTTTGGGAGGCTAAGGAGGGCAGATCACTTAAGGTCAGGAGTTTGAGACCAGCCTGACTAACATAATGAAACCCCATCTCTACTAAAAATACAAAAATTAGCCAGGCATGGTGGCACATGCCTGTAATCCCAGTTACTTGGGAGGCTGAGGCAGGAGAATCGCTTGAACCTGGGAGGCGGAGGTTGCAGTGAGCCAAGACTGTGCCATTGCACTCAAGCCTGGGCATCAAGAGTGAAACTTCATGTCAAACAATAACAACAACGACAACAAACAAACAACAACCTTACTGACCAGGCGCAGCTGTAATCCCAGCACTTTGGGAGGCTAAGGCGGGAGGATCACCTGAGGTCGGGAGTTCGAGACCAGCCTGACCAACATGGAGAAACCCCGTCTCTACTAAAAATACAAAAATAGCCGGGTGTGGCGGCCATGCCTGTAATCGGGAGGCTGAGGCAGGAGAATCACTTGAACCAGGAAGGCGGAGGTTGCGGTGAGCCAAGATCACACCACTGCACTCCAGCCTGGGCAACAAGAGCAAAACTCCATATCAAAGAACAAAAAACAAAACAAAACAAAAAACTACCCGGGCGTGGTGGTGCATGCCTGTAATCCCAGCTACTTGGGAGGCTGAGACAGGAGGATTGCTTGAATCAGGGAGATGGAGGTTGTGGTGAGCTGAGATCGTGCCATTGCACTCTAGCTTGGGCAACAAGAGCGAAACTCCGTCTCAAAAATAAATAAATAAAAATAAAAATAAAAATAAAATAAAATTGTACATACATCATCCAGTCGTGTAAAGGATTATGTTCAGAAGAGGGAAACTGCAGGGACTAACAGCGGTAATAACAGTAATCACCAACATTTTTGAGTACTTTCTCTTTTTTTGTTAAAGCCAGACTAGAGTACAGTGGTGTGATCTTGGTTCACTGCAGCCTCGACCTCCTAGGCTCCAGTGATTCTCCCACCTCAACCTTCCAAGTAGCTGTGACTACAGGCGGGCACCACCATGCCTGGCTATGCCTGGCTAAGTTGTGTATTTTTTGTAGAGATGGGAGTGTTGCTATGTTGCCCAGGCTAGTCTAGAATTCCTGAGCTCAAGTGATCTGACTGCCTGGCCTCCCAAAGTGCTGGGATTAGAGACCACTAATGTGCCTTTGAGCACTTTTTAAAAAAATTATTATTATTATGTTTTGAGATGGAGTTTTGCTCTTGTTGCCCAGGCTGGAATGCAATGGTGTGATCTAGGCTCACTGCCACCTTTGCCTCCCAGGTTCAAGCGATTCTCCTGTCTCAGCCTCCTGAGTAGCTGGGAATACAGGCGCCTGCCACTATGCCTGGCTAATTTTTGACATTTTTAGTACAGACAGTTTCACGATGTTGATCAGACTGGTCTTAAACTCCTGACCTCAGGTGATCCACCAGACTTGGCTTCCCTAAGTGATGGAATTACGGTCATGAGCCACCGTACCCAGCCCTTTGAGCACTTTTATGTGTGCCCCGGGCTAAAGATTTTATACATGTATTTCACTTAGCCATTGTGTGATCAATACCATCGTTTCCTGCATTTAATAGATGGAGAAACTGAGGCTCAGGAAGAAAGGTTAAGTCCATGGATGGTTACTTAGTAAGTAGCTCATTCAAATCCAGGCCTGTTGAACACCAAAGTCCATGTTTTTAAGATTGTCTTGTCTTTCCGTAGCTCCTGACGTTGGTGTTATGATTTTTATTCTTTTGTGTATACTTTCCTGAATTTTCCTAATTCTTTTTTCATTTTTTCTTTTTTCAATTTTATGACTTTATTTGATGTATTTGACGATCAGCGATTAGTTCTCATCCACATTGACGGTCTGTAGATTTTTGAAAGTGGTAACAGGTACATAGGTAACCAAAGTATAGAGCTTATTTGGTGAATCTTCATCCTCATTACGTTTTCTGGACAGCCGCACACGGATTCAGTATGGGACATTCCTTATTCCTTTGGCCCAGACAGCTTTGTTGAGCCTGGTATCAATGCGCACATCTGGAGTTCCCATCTCCTTCGTGGCAAATTTCCGAATCTCTTTGAGTGCCCGAGGGGCACCCTTCTTGAAGCCCACTCCATGGATGCGCTTGTGAATGCTGATGGTGTATTCTCGGGTCACCACCTCGTTGATGGCAGAACGGCCCTTTTTCTTCTCGCCACCCTTCTTTGCGGGAGCCATTCTGCCGGGTCCAAGTTGGAAAGGAAGCTTTTTTTTTTTGAGAGGGAGTCTTGCTCTGTTGCCCAGGCTGGAGTGCAGTAGTGCAATCTGAGCTCACAGCAAGCTCCCCCTCCTGAGTTCGCACCATTCTCCTGCCTCAGCCTTCCCAGCAGCTGGGACAACAGGCGCATGCCGCCACGCCCGGCTAATTTTTTTGTATTTTTAGTAGAGACGGGGTTTCAGTGCGTTAGCCAGGATGGTCTCGATCTCCTGACCTCGTGATCTGCCCACCTTTGCCTTCCAATGTGCTGGGATTACAGTCGTGAGCCACCGCGCCCGGCGGAATTTTCCTAGTTCTTTACACTAGCCTTGTATTTACCTATAAAATCAGGAGAAATATGTATATATATAAAACATATAAAAAATACATGTATTTAAAGGGGGAAATATGTAACAAACACATAGAAACAAGGGGAGAAAGGCATTGTATTGAACAAAACACATATGTTCAGGTCTGAAAAGGCTCATAAACAATGTTGTCTGCTATACTTTGTAGTTGCCTCTGTTATCACACAGTCTGCATATACAGGCGTTTTGTATATATATATTTATATAGACTACATATATACATTATATATGTAAATATTTTGCTTAGATGTCCTCTAACATAACCTCAACACATAGTATGCTTTTAGAAATCGTTGACTGAATGCTAAGGACGAAAAACCAGTGACCAGAAGGCAACCAGGAAAGGCTTTGCTGACCTCCGGGGTGGTGGGATTGGAGGTTCTGGGAAGGCGACTAGGGAACCAGGGAGGGCGGGTGGAATGGGATGTGGACAGCGCTTTTGCGGGGAGAAAGCGTTTTTGCGGCTCGAATTGAGCGGTAGGAATGTGTCAGCCACAGCCCCACCTTCCCAGTTCTTGTCATCTCGGTTCAGGAAGGTGAACTGGGTTCCGATTCCCCGCGGCGGGGGCCTGCAATGGGCGCTCGGTCCCTTCCCGGCCTCGGCTGCAGGCCCCGCCCCTCGCCCAGAACCCCGGGGCGCTGGCCGCGGTGCTGAAACGGCGCCCTCCGCGGACGGAGGAGGGGGCGGGGCTCTCGGGAGCCGTGAGCCGGGAAGGGAGAGGGGCAGGGCGGCGCCAGCAGGCCCGAGACCCTGGGGGGCTTGGGAAGCGGCAGGATACTGGAGACAGCCTCGGCTACAGCGGACACAGGCACCTGGCAAGCTTCCCCTGATCAAGCCAAGGTTGTCCTTGTCCTATTAAGCCTCTTCCCCTTGCCTTGAAGGGGCCTCATCTGGTGCCCTGACCTCAGCCTCCTCCCCAAACCCCGCTGGGGAGTGATCTGCTTCTAGGCCTCCATCCACAAAGCCACGGACTTGCAGCCCACGGGACCCCAACCCAGGGCCTGCTACCCTCACCATGGTGAAATTGCTGCCGGCCCAGGAGGCAGCCAAGATCTACCATACCAACTATGTGCGGAACTCGCGGGCCGTGGGCGTGATGTGGGGTACACTCACCATCTGCTTCTCCGTGCTGGTCATGGCCCTCTTCATCCAGCCCTACTGGATCGGCGACAGCGTCAACACACCCCAGGCAGGCTACTTCGGCCTTTTCTCCTACTGCGTGGGTAACGTGCTATCCTCGGAGCTCATCTGCAAGGGCGGTCCCCTAGACTTCTCCTCCATCCCCTCTAGAGCCTTCAAGACTGCCATGTTCTTTGTGGCCTTGGGCATGTTCCTCATCATTGGCTCCATCATCTGCTTCAGCCTGTTCTTCATCTGCAACACGGCCACTGTCTACAAGATCTGTGCATGGATGCAGCTGGCTGCGGGTAAGCAGGGATGGTGGGAGGGCAGGCGGGGGCCCACCCCGGGGCCACGGCTGCAGCTGCACCATCCCACCCTCTGCTGGGGCTCTGGGCCTTAAATTTAGCTGTTCTCCTACAGCCCAGTCCTACTCAGTGCTCTGCAGAAGATTCTGAGGAGTTGAGAATCTTAGAATGGCTGAGGCAGAAAAGACCTTAGAGATCAAGCTGTCCAACCCTCTCATCTGTAAGGGGAAGTGACTTGCCCAGGAGCACACAGTTGCTGGTCCTGACTCCCAGGCCATCACATCAGTTTTTGCAGCTGTGAGAGAGAGAAAGAAGGAAGCTTCCATTGTTGGCCATGTGGGAATAGGACTCAATCCCAGCACAAAGTAGTGACGCCAGTCAAGCACATTCTAGATGCTCTCATCTCCCACCTCTGGGCTTTTGTTCTTTATTAGAGTGCCCAGAACTCTGTCCTTATTCTCTCTCTCCCACTCCAAACTGCTCTCAGATTCTAAGGTCTCTTGCTGATTTTGGAGTGTTACTATTATGCAGGGTATGACCTTGCCTATAGAAACTTTCATCTAAAGTCCCCTCTTTCATTGTGGAGTGAAAGTCTTTTCTCCTTGATTATGGGATTTTATACTTAAGGCAGCAAATGGAGTGATACTGTGTGAGGTGGAGGAAGCTATTTAGGGTCCTGTTGTTGTTTGTTTGTTTGTTTTTTGAGACAGAGTTGGCCCAAGCTGGAGTACAGTGGCATGATCTCAGCTCACTGCAGCCTCAACCTCCTTGGACTTAGGTGATCCTCTCTCATCAGCCTCCCAAGTATCTGGGACTCTAGGTGTGCACCACTATGTCTGGCTAATTTTTTTGTAATTTTTGTAGAGATGGGGTTTTGTCATATTGCCCAGGCAGGTCACGAACTGCTGGCCTCAAGCGATTTGCTCGCTTCAGTCTCCCAAAGTGTTGGGATTTCAGGTGTGATCCACAGCACCTGGCCTAGGGTCCTTTAAAAAAATGTGGGGGCTGGGCATAGTGGCTCACACCTGTACTCCCAACACTTTGGGAGAGAGCCTCACTTGAGCTCAGGAGTTTGAGACTGTACTGGGCAAGATGGCAAGACCCTGTCTCTAAAAATAATAATAATAATAAATAAAATGAAACAAATAAAACTGTGGGGTAGGCAGCCACTTGTGTCCTTGTGTCCTGAGGCACTCCTAGCTCAGGAAGTCCTTTTTCCTGCTCCTAGCTCAGGAAGGCTTCTTGGTCCTTGTGCCAAGTGATCTTGCTTTTCTCTGTAGCCCAGGAAGAGGGTTAAGACCTTGTGCTGCAGCCTCTGGTACCTTGGTCCCTGCCCACCTCAGGGAGCACACACAAACTGTCCATGCCAGTGAGATGTCCAGAAGTAGTGCCAGGGACTGGAAACTAGAGTGAAACCATCTTGATGTCATTGATCAGAATGAGAAGTGCTGTCAAGGTCAGGAGATGGAGACCATCCTGGCTAACATGGTGAAACTCCATCTCTACTAAAAAGACAAAAAAAAAAAAAAAAAATTAACTGGGCATGGTGGTGGGTGACTGTAGTCCCAGCTACTTGGGAGACTGAGGCAGGAGAAGGGTGTGAACCCAGGAGGTGGAGCTTGCAGTAAGCCAAGATCGCACCACTGCACTCCAGCCTGGACAACAGAGCGAGACTCCATATTAAAAAAAAAAAAAAAAAAAAAAAAGAGACAGAAGTGCTGTAATCTTTAAGAGAGAGACTGAAACAGGCCTCTGAATCCCAGGCCACCAAACACGCAGAGTCAAGACTGCAGAGTTGGAGGGGACCCCAGAGAGCTATATCCACCCTCCAACTATAGATGAGGGATCTGCTGCTGAGAGGACCAGACTTGGCCAAGGCTATAGCAGATCAGTGGGCAACTGAGGACCTGGAAGAATTAAGGCAGCAGTTCCCAAGAAACTAGATGTATTCCTAAGATGTTTTCACTGAGCCACATATTTACATAAGTATAATGATTTATGAAATATCTTTACATATGTTATCTGGAGGAGCCCTAGCACAACCCATTGAGGTGGGTATTTCTCTATTTTACAAAGAAGGCCCCCAGTGGGAAACTTGTTTTGAGCATACAAGTAGGAAGGATACACCTTTGATTCCAAATCTTGCACCCAGGCTACTCACATGGCTTCAGAGTTCTCCCCATGGCTTCAGAGCAAATCGCCTTGCCACCTCCCTCTTCTCTGTAGTCTCTCTGTATGATAAGGGAGAGTCTGGGGCAGGGGTGGGCAGTGGGGAGCAAGGTAGGTAGTGGCCATGTCAAGAATGATGGTGGGGGCAGGCACAGTGGCTCATGCCTGTAGTCCTAGCACTTTGGGAGGCCAAGGAGAGGGGATTGCTTGAGGCCAGAAGTTTAAGAGTTCAAGACTAGCCTGGACAACATAGTGAGACCCTATCTCTATTTTATATATACGCATATATATTTAATGTATGTATACATTAAATTATATGTATCATATGTATGTTTATATATTTATATATCTACATAATATATATTATATGTATATATAATTGACATATATATGTCAATTAAAATAATAATAAGGCCAGCTGCAGTGGCTCAGGCCTGTAATCCCAGCACTTTGGGAGGGTGAGGTGGGCAGATTGCTTGAGCTCGGGAGTTTGAGACCAGCCTGAGCAACATGGCGAAACTGTGTCTCTACAAAAAAATACAAAAATTAGCTGATTTAATATAAATATTGAGTATATATATATTCTTTAACATATGTGTATTCTATATATATATATGAACAAAGGGGAAATGAAGATTTAGCAGTTTTATGTCAAAGAAGAGTGAAATAGACCCTGATAATGCTTGCCAGCTGTTCTTCCATATCAGGATTATGGGATGCTGGAGACACAATCATCTCTCTCATTCTCAAGGCTGTCTGCAAACCCCCCTTCTCCTGAAACATCCCACAACAGGTGCCATGTGTGGGCAGGCAGTGCCAGGAGCGGCAGGGGTTGCCAGGCCGTCTCAGTCAGACACTATCTGGGTCGCAGAGCTGGAGACACTGATAGCAGAGGTGGCCAGATGCCATCTCATGCAAGATTTAAATTGAGGAAGGCAAGACTGGTGTCATGTTCCGTTCTGCTGTGCTGCAGAAGGGGAAATGAGCTGAAGGGAGAGATGCAGAGTGGGTGGGTCCCACATTCAGCAGCTGGGAGATACATCCATTTATTAGTACCCTTGCCAAGAAGCCTGGGAGCAGGAAAGGGACAGGGGCAGGGGAGGATGAGGACTGATGCTTGGGTGATGTGGGCCTGCAGCTTAACAAGATTAATTGGGCTTCTGGGTGCCAGGTGTAGGCTGGGAGTGGTCCCAGCCCCTAGAAACACAGGTAGGCCAAACTGCTTGTCTTCTCTGAGTCTTGGTAACCTCATGTCTTAGTCAGTTTTACTTAGTTCTATTTAGTCAGGGCTGCCATAACAAATTACCACAGACCAGGGGGCTTAAACAACAGAAATTCATTACTCACACTTCTGGAGGCTGGAGGTCTGAGATCTGGGTGCCAGCATGGCATTAGCACGAGATCTCTGGTGAAGGCCTCTTCTAGGCTGCAGACTGCTGACGTCTTGATGTCCTCACATGGTGATAAGAGGGTGACAGGGCTCTCTGAGGTCCCTTTTATTTATTTATTTGCATTGATGATTATTATTATTGAGTCAGCTTCTCAAAAATTGTTATTTTTACCCAGGCTGGACTGCAATGGCATGAACATGGCTCATTGCAGCCTTGACATCCCAGGCTCAAGTGATCCTCCCTCCTCAGCCTCCCAAGTAGCTGGGACTACAGGTGCATGCCGCCACGCCCAGCGAATTTTTGTAGAGATGAGGTTTCACCATGTTGCTCAGGCTGGTCTGGAACTCCTGAGCTCAGGCAATCTGCCTGCCTCAGCCTCCCAAAGTGTTGGCATTACAGGCGTGAGCCACCACACCCGGCCTTATTATTATTTTTAATTGACATGATAATTGTACATATTTATGGGTTACAGTGTGATATTTTGTTACATGTATACAAGTTGGGCTTGAAATCCAGGCAGCCTGGTCTAATGTTTCCTAGCTTTTCCTACTGAGAAGATTAAGGTAATTAGCATATCCATCACCTCAAACATTTAAAACATTTCTTTGAGTTGGGACAATTTCAAATTTGCTGCTGCAGCTATGTGAAAATATATGATAGATTGTTGTTGGTTATAATCACCCTACAGTGCTAGAGAGCACTACAGCTTATTCCTCCTGTCTAGCTATACTTTTGTATCCATTAACCAACCTTTAGCTGCTCCCCCTCCCCTCTGAGGTCCCTTTTATAAGGGTTCCAATCCCATTCATGAGGGCCCTGCCCTCATGACCTAATCACCTCCCAAAGGCCCCATCTCCTAACACCACCAGGCTGGAGGTTAGGATTTCAACACAGGAATTCTGGGGTGAACAAACATTCCACTGTACCCCATCTGTAGAACATAGCAGCAGGACCTGCTTCATTGGGGTTCTGTGAAGATGGGATAATAGAATGCATGTAAAACACCTTGCACATGGTAGGTGCTCAGTACCTGTGAAAAACATAAAAAACAACTTTATCAGTGAGCATGAGAAGGGATGCCATAGTAACAAACCACTCCCAAATCTTGGTGGCTTAGAACAAAGGTTTATGTATTTCTTGCTTATGGTCCATGCCAACTGGGGATCGGTGGGGACTCCGCTCTGGCTGCTCTCTCCTGGGACCGTCGCTAGGGGCATCAATCACCACCAGCTGTCCTCACATCAGAGGGAAGGGAGCTCTGGGAGGTCTCCCACTGCAGCTAAGTGCTGTGGCCCGGAAATACACACATCTCTGCTCACATGTCATTGGCCAGAGGAAGGCAGATGGCCTCACTTAACCTCAAGAGAGCGGGACAGGGAAGTACAACTTTGCCTTGCATCTGGAATATTCATGAGCAGCTCTAATGGCATCCATGTCACTGAAGCAGCTTCTGTCTGACTCCAATGTCAATAATAATAGCAGTGACTAACATTAATTAGCCACTTACCATGTACAAGACATCATAGTAAGTGTTTTCTATAAATGATCACACTTAATCCTCACAGTGCGGCTATGAGTCAGGTACTTTAGAGACAACAGGACGGTAGTCAGAGAGAGGAAGTAACTCGGCCTGAGAACACTGTGCTGGCTTCTCCTTAGAGCCTTGAAATGCCACAACTGGGGCTGACACCCACTGTCCCCAGAACCATGGGTGGACGGGTGGAATGCTCACAGGGGACTGTGGCACCCACACCTGTTTCCAGGTCAGAGGCCCTGGGCTTTTTTCCAGAGCCCCCACAGGAAGATGGTGCAGGGGAGGGGGGCCAAGGGAGGAAGTGATGGAGAGAATGCAAAGCCTGGAAGGGCAGCTCCTTCCCACCTTCACCTCTGCCCTTGAAGCCAGGGGCC
Source organism: Piliocolobus tephrosceles (assembly GCF_002776525.5). Classification (NCBI taxonomy): domain Eukaryota; kingdom Metazoa; phylum Chordata; class Mammalia; order Primates; family Cercopithecidae; genus Piliocolobus; species Piliocolobus tephrosceles. The sequence goes on along the minus strand of NC_045438.1, from coordinate 132,981,927 downwards.
CTGCCAGACACTGGAGGGCTGGACTCACACCAAGTCGGGGAAGGGCTGGCTACATAGGTTTCACCCCCGAGCTGTGGATGGCTCCCTCTCCTCCACCGTGGGTATCTTCCTCGCTGAACACGTAGGAAGTCTGAAATGTCACCACTAATTACATTCAGCCCCTGGGAGAGGTGTCATGTTCTGGGGGTGGAGGGAATAAACTTTGAAGTCAGGAAAGTCAGGAATGGAGAATTCAGGCCTTGGTCCTGTCATAGCTGAATGACTGGATGGCTGGTAAGTCACCTGGTTTCTCTGAGCCCTCAGTTTTATTATTATTATTATTATTTTATTATTTATTTATTTATTTGAGACAGAGTCTCGCTCTGTCGCCCAGGCTGGAGTGCAGTGGTGCTATTTCGGTTCACTGCAAGCTCTGCCTCCCGAGTTCACACCATTCTCCTGCCTCAGCCTCCAGAGTAGCTGGGAGTACAGGCGCCCACCACCATACCCGGCTAATGTTTTTGTATTTTTTAGTAGAAATGGGGTTTCACCGTGTTAGCCAGAATGGTCTTGATCTCCTGACCTCATGATCCGCCCACCTCAGCCTCCCGAAGTGCTGGGATTACAGGTGTGAGCCACCGCGCCTGGCCAAGCCCTCAGTTTTCTAATCTGTAAAATGAGGATATTAATAGCTGGCCCAATTCACAGAACGGTGGTCACAGTCAAGATGGTACATGAAGTATTTTGTGATCTATAAAGAACTATCTAAATAAGCTTCTCCTAAAAAAAAATCGAAGGAAGCGTGATACATTTAGGTGGGGAGGTGGGATCCTGATAGTTCCATTTACTGTGCATTTGTTTGACCTCCCGACCTTTTTTGCAGAACAAGCTGGGTACAGGGAAGGTAACTTTGGGCCCGAAGAGGTGCTTCTCTGAGGGGCTCCTGAGTAGGGTACAACCTTGGGACTAGAGAGCCTCCAGACCTGTGGGAAAGCGGCACAGATAAGGGGAGCACCCCCTGCCTGCAGGGCAGCTGTGCCTGGGGCTGCCCCAGTTGCATCCTGGATTATGTCACCTGTCTGTGCTTCACCCCAGCGAAGCTAAGGTGAGGGGGTGGTTTGATGGAAAGGGATGGAAGAAGTAGGGGGAAAGTGGGGGCAACAGAATTTTTAGCTGTAAATACTAAGTCAAGGAAGGCACAGAGTGGGATAATAACTCTCACAGTCAACTCTATGGAGTGCCAAGTCCATGCCAGGCACTGTGCTACACTCTTTTCCATATTAACTCATTTGAACCTCGCTGTAACCACAACAGGAAGGTTGGGGTTATTATTATCTCCGTTTTATAGATGAGGAACTGAGGCAAAGAAAGCTTAAGTATGGCTGGGCACGGTGGCTCATGCCTGTAATCCCAGCACTTTGGGAGGCCGAGGCGGGCGGATCACTTGAACCCAGGAGTTCAAGACCAGCCTGGCCAACCTGGTGAAACCCTTTCTCTACTAAAAATACAAAAATTAGCTGGGCGCAGTGGTACATGCCTGTAATCCCAGCTACTCGGGAGGGTGAGGCAGAGGGATCACTTGGATCCGGGAGGCGAAGGTTGCAGTGAGCTGAGATCGTGCCACTGCACTCCAGCCTAGGCGACAGAGACAGACTCTGTCTCAAAGGAAAAAAAAAAAAAAAAGAAAGCTTAAGTCACTTGCTCTGAGTCACATAGCTAGGTAGTGCAGAGCTGGGCTTGAAATCCGGGCAGCCTAGTCTAGTGTTTATTAGCTTTTCCTACTGAGAAAATCACCTGGAAGAGTGTTTTTGAAAACAGAGATTATTGAACCCAACCATGACCTAAGAACTAGCTTTTTACCTTATTTTTTTGTGCATAGGTTATAGGCAAAGGAACCAGCATTAAAGATTCCAGGGGATTCTTTTTTTTTTTTGAGATGTAGTTTCACTCTTATTGCCCAGGCTGGAGTGCAATGGCACAATCTCGACTCACCGCAACCTCTGCCTCCTGGGTTCAAGCGATTCTCCTCCTTCAGCCTCCCGAGTAGCTAGCATTACAGGCACGTGCCACCACACCTGGCTAATTTTGTATTTTTAGTAGAGACGGGGTTTCTCCATGTTGGTCAGACTGGTTTCAAACTCCCGACCTCAGGTGATCCACCCGCCTCAGTCTCCCAAAGTGCTGGGATTACATGCATGAGCCACCGCACTCAGCCTCCAGGGGATTCTTAAATTTAGGGACGTGTAGCAACTGGACTATGCTGTACTGGGTAAGAGTGAGGAGGAAACCTGTTTGCTTGAATGGAAGGCTTTTGAAGGAAGCAGCCAGGGACAGTCTGGAAAGGCTTCCTGTATTCACCAAATCTAAGATACCTGAGTTGTAGGACACAGTGTTATTCTATGTACTATAAAAACAAAAAATACTGATAATCCAGCCATGGCTTGACACTTTCTTTTTCTTTTCTTTTTTTTTTTTTTTTGAGATGGAATTTTGTTCTTGTTGCTCAGGTTGGAGTGCAATGGCGTGATCTCGGCTCACCACAACCTCTGCCTCCAGGGTTTAAGTGATTCTTCTGCCTCAGCCTCCCCAGTAGCTGGGATCACAGGCATGTGCTACCACACCCAGCTAATTTTGTATTTTTAGTTGAGACGGGGTTTCTCCATGTTGGTCAGGCTGGTCTCAAACTCCCAACCTCAGGTGATCTGCCCTCTTCAACCTCCCAAAGTGCTGGGATTACAGGTGTAAGCCACTGCTCCCAGCCTAGACACTTTCTTTTTCTTTTTTTTTTTTTTGAGATGGAGTTTTGCTCTTGTTGCCCAGGCTGGAGTGCAATGGCACTATCTCGGCTCACTGCAACCTCCACCTCCCGGGTTCAAGCAATTCTCCTGCCTCAGCATCCTGAGTAGCTGGGATTACAGGCATGCACCACCACGGCGGGCTAATTTTGTATTTTTAGTAGAGATGGGGTTTCTCCATGTTGGTCAGGCTGGTCTCAAACTCCCGACCTCGGGTGATCCACCCGCCTCAGCCTCCCAAAGTGCTGGGATTACAGGCATGAGCCAGCGTGCTTGGCCAACACTTTCTTATTACACTTATTTCACAGATGTTGTAAGTATGAAGAAATGTGCATCTCAGCAGTGATGAGTTCTTTGGGCTGGGACCAGATACTGGAGGGCTTTGAAGCCAGGGCAGGTGGTGCGTTGTTGAGTTCAAGGTGAGGAGAATGGCTGAGGACCTGGGAGGACCACCTGGTGCGGTGGCAGAGCCTGCCTGGGCTGAGGAGTTCAGCTCTCTGCCTCTGCCCCAACCGCTGGGTCTCAGGGGCCAGTTGCTTTAACTCTTAGAGCCTCAGTTTTCTCACCTGTGTTCTGCAAGGATGGTAGAAGCTACCTCTCATGCCTCCTGAGGCTGTTAACAGAAGGAGAAGGGAGGTGACAATATAACAGCACTGCAAAGTGGGAGGGGGTGGACTGGGCACACTCAGCCTGATGCCATCTGCACCCCTCCTTCCCCCTCAGCCACAGGTCTAATGATTGGCTGCCTGGTCTACCCTGACGGTTGGGACTCAAGTGAGGTACGGCGCATGTGTGGGGAGCAGACGGGCAAGTACACGCTGGGTCACTGCACCATCCGCTGGGCCTTCATGCTGGCCATCCTCAGCATTGGCGATGCCCTCATCCTCTCCTTCCTGGCCTTCGTGTTGGGCTACCGGCAGGACAAGCTCCTCCCTGATGACTACAAGGCAGATGGAACTGGTAATCCCTCAACTCCACAATGGTGTCCCCTGCCTGGAGACCCTGGGATGTGGGTAGGGGTTCGTCTTAGCCAGTTCTCTAAGGCTTGGTCCCTGGCCAAGGGATGAGGACAATCAGACACAGCCCACGTCCTCCCTGAAATCAAAGCCAGTGGAGGGTTGCAAGCTAGCAGGTGATAAGGTGATCTGTGATAAAGGAATGTCCCCCTCACCCCTCTACACTCTCAGAGGCTATAGGGGTGAGAGCTTCAATCCAGGCTTGGGGGCTAAGTGTGGTCTCCCCTAGAAGGAGGCACTGAGGCTGGGTCTCAAAGTAATATTCCTGGGAGCTTGCTCAGTGGAGAGGGGGAACAACAGCGGGATGAGTTGCTGGGGAGGGAGTAGGAAGGCAGGGACCTTTAGAACAGATCAACAGAGGGTGCAAAAGTGACAGCTCCTGCAGTGCAGCTGGTGGGAGCCCAAGATCCCTGGAGGAACAGCAGCCTTGGGATTCTCGTAATGTTCATCCTGTTTCAATTCCCTCCCATCAAAATCCTACCTGTCAGTCATAAAAGTTAGCTGTAGCTGATCCTCGAGGCCCAAGCAGACCCTCCAGGAAGCCCTCCCTGACTGCTTCCCATTACCTCCCTTCTTCCTAGGGTGCTTTTCACTTCTGTTTCTTATTGGTCTCTTCCCCTGCCCGTTTTGAGAGGCTAACTTTTTCAGAGCATTAATTTCTTCCCCGAGTCAAAGACAAGGACTGTCTTGCACCCCTGTGAATCCCCAAATGCCTGGTCTCATCAGGTGGCCATCACTGGGGACCTGTTACATCTCAGGGATCTCTCCAGTCTCTTTTCCCCATAGCTGTCTTCACATTAGCCCTTGGACTGGAAGAAGCAGCCAAACTCCTCTGTCCACTATAACCAAGGACTCTTCCCACATGAGAAACTTGAAGCCCAAAAGGGAGAGTCACTCAGAAGTTCCCAGAAAGGCAGTGCCAAAGAAGAGCCCAGAACTCAGGTCCTCTCTGGCCAAGACTGGGGCCCACTTCTCCATAAAGAAGTGATAGGAAACATTTCATCCTTCTTTGGGAGTGGGACAAGGATAACCCACCTGTTATGTGGTTAAAGATGTAAACAGGCCAAATGCGGTGGCTCATGCTTATAATCCCAGCACTTTGGGAGGCCGAGGTGGGCAGATCATGAGGTCAAGAGATCAAGACCATCCTGGCCAACATGGTGAAACCCCATCTCTACTAAAAATACAAAAAATAGCTGGGTGTGGTGGCTTGCAGCTGTAGTCCCAGCTACTCAGGAGGCTGAGGCAGGAGAATCTCTTGAACCTGGGAGGCAGAGGTTGAAGTGAGCTGAGAGCATGCCACTGCACTCCAGCCTGGATGACAGAGCGAGACTGACTCAAAAAAAAAGAAAAAGAAAACAAATTACTAGAAAGAGTTGGGCCAAGGAGGAGAGAAGAGGGAGATTTCTTCCCATCACAGTAGGGTAGATTCCTATAGTTCCTGGGCCAGGGAAATGCCTAGGGCCTGGATCTCTTGAAGATTCTATAAAGGGAAGAAAAAAATGAAATAGTAGGGCTGGGTGCAGAGGCCTACGCCTGTAACCCCAGCATTTTCGGGGGGCCAAGGTGGGCAGATCACTTGAGGTCAGGAGTTGGAGACCAGCCTGGCCAACATGGCACAACCCCATCTCTACTAAAAATACAAAAATTAGCTAGGTGTGGTGGTGTAAACCTGTAATCCCAGCTACTTGGGAGGCTGAGGCAGGAGAATGGTGTGAACCCAGGAGGTGGAGCTTGCAGTGAGCTGAGATTGTGCCACTGCACTCCAGCCTGGGTGACAGAGCAAGACTCCATCTCAAATAAAAAATAAAAAGAAAGAAAGAAAGAGATGAACCCAAACATTTATGGCCAATTGATTTTCAACAAGGATGTCAAGACTATTTAATAGGGGAAAGAATAGTCTTTCCAACAAATGATGCTGGAACAATCAGATATCTATATATGAAAGAATGAAATTGAACCCCTACCTCACACCATATACAAAGAATAGTCTTTCCAACAAATGATGCTGGAACAATCAGATATCTATATATGAAAGAATGAAATTGAACCCCTACCTCGCACCATATACAAAAATTAACTCAAAGACCTAAATGCAAGATACAAAACTATAAAAATCTTAAAAGAAAATATAGTTGTAAATCTTTGTGAACTTGGATTAGGCAATAGCTTCTTAGATATGACACCTAATGCACAAGAAACTGAAGAAAAAAATAGATAAATTGGCTTTCATCAAAATTTAATTTTTTTTTTTGTTTAAAAAGACACCATTAAGAAAGTAAAAGGACAAGCCACAGAATGGAAGAAAATATTTGCAAATTATAATTGGATAAGATCTAGAATCCAGAATATATTAAGAACTCCTACAACTCAATAATAAAAAGACAGACTACCCAATGCTTAAAATGGGCAAGGGATGCTGGGCACGGTGGCTCACGCCTGTAATCCCAGCATTTTGGGAGGCCAAGATGGGCAGATCACGAGGTCAGGAGATTGAGACCATCCTGGCTAACATGGTGAAACCCTCTCCCTACTAAAAATACAAAAAATTAGCCAGGCATGTGGCAGGCGCCTGTAGTCCCAGCTACTCGGGAGGCTGAGACAGGAGAATGGTGTGAATCCGGGAGGCAGAACTTGCAGTGAGCTGAGTTCGCACCACTGCACTCCAGCCTGGGTGACAGAGTGAGACTCTGTCTTAAAAAAAAAAAAAAAAAAAAAATGGGCAAGGGATTTGAATAGACATTTCTCCAAAGAAGATATACAGATGGCCAATTAGCACATCAAAAGATGCTCAACATCATTAGTCATTAGAAAAATGCCAATCAAATCCATATTGAGATACAATTTCACACCCACTAAGATGATTATAATAAAAAAGGTGAATAATAACAAATGTTGGTGAGCAAGTGGAGAAATTAGAACCCTCATTCACTGCTAATGCAGATCTAAAATGTTACAACTGCTGCAGAAAGCAGCCTGGCAGTTCCTCAAATGGTTAATCATAGAGTTACCATATGACCCAGTAATTCCACTATTGGGTACATACACAAGAAAATTAAAAACAAATGTTCACACAAAAACTTATACACAAATGTTCATAGCAGCATAATAGCCAAAAAATGGAAACAACCCATATGTCCATCTCCTGATGAACAGATAAACAAAATGTGTATATCCATGCAATGAAATATTATCCAGCCATAAAAAGGGATGAAGTAGTAAGAATTGCTACCATGTGGATGAACCTTGAAAACATGTTAAATGAAAGGAACCAGACACAAAAGACTTGCTTCCATTTGTATATATGTGATTCAATTTCTATAAAATATTCAAAATAGGCAAATCCATAGAGACAGAAAGCAGATTAGGAGGTGGCTAGGAAGGAGGGGAAACAAGAGTGACTGCTAATGGGCACAGGGTTCTTTTTGGGGTGATGAAAATGTTTTAAAATTAGTGATGAGGCCGGGCGCGGTGGCTCAAGCCTGTAATCTCAGCACTTTGGGAGGCCGAGATGGGCAGATCACGAGGTCAGGAGATCGAGACCATCCTGGCTAACACGGTGAAACCCCGTCTCTACTAAAAAATACAAAAAAATAGCTGGGTGAGGTGGCGGGCGCCTGTAGTCCCAGCTACTTGGGAGGCTGAAGCAGGAGAATGGCGTAAACCCGGGAGGTGGAGCTTGCAGTGAGCTGAGATCCAGCCACAGCACTCCAGCCTGGGTGACAGAGCGAGACTCCATCTCAAAAAAAATAAAAAAAAATTAGTGATGATAGTTGCACAATCTAGTGAATATACTAAAAACCACTGAATTGTATAACTTAAATGGGTGAATTTTATGTTGGTGAAATATATATATATATACATTTTTTTTTTTTTCTGAGACAGATTCTGGCCCTGTCACCCAGGCTGGAGTGCAGTGGCACGATCTCAGCTCACTGCAGCTCACTGCAGCTCACTGCAGCCTTCACCTCCTGGGCTCAAGTGATCCTCCCATCTTAGCCTCCCGAATAGCTAGGACTACAGGCCCATACCACCACACTTGGCTTTTTCTAAAAAAAAAATTTTGTAGAGACGGGGTTCCACCATGTTGCCCAGGCTGGTCTCAAACTCCTGGTGCCCACCTTGGCCTCCCAAAGTGTTGGGATTACAGGCGTGAGCCACTGCACCCAGCTTGTTAGTGAATTATATTAATTAAAAAAAAAAAAGGGGATTGTGCTGAGGATCCCATAGCACATATAAAGCACTAACAATGCCTGCACATTGCAAGCGATTAATAAATTAGTTCTCCCTTATTTATTTATTCTTTTGATGCCACAGTAGCAAGTCTGATAGTTCTCTCTCCTTTCTGTCTTTCCAGTATTTTCACCTTTTTTTTCCCTTTGAGATAAAGTCTTGCTCTGTCATCACCCAGGCTGGGGTGCAGTGGCATGATCTTGGGTCACTGCAACCTCCGCCTCTCGGGTTCAAGCGATTCTCCTGCCTCAGCCTTCCAAGTAGCTGGGATTACAGGCACTTGCCACTATGCCTGGCTAATTTTTTGTATTTTTAGTAGAGATGGGGTTTCACCATGTTGGCCAGGCTGGTCTCAAACTCCTGGCCTCAAGTGATCCACCCTCCTCAGCCTCCCAAAGTGCTGGGATTACAGGTGTGAGCCAGTGCATCGGGCCATATTCATTTTCTACATCACCCATCTGCCCAGCCGATAACAGCTAATGTGCCCCAGTTGCTGAACAATGCCTTTAGGCACTGGAAGTACAGTGGTTAAGGGCAATCTCAATTGGAGCGTATGGTCTGGTAAGGGAGAAAATCATGCAATACAGTTACAAGCTGATAAATGATATGAACAAAAAAGTGCAAGCTTTCTTGAGAGTGAGTAAGAGGAATCTGATGGAGTTTAGAGATGGAGTAGTGTGCGGGAAATTATCCTGAAAACGAGGCTTGGTAGTAACATATACTGTTCTCTCCTTCATTACAGAGGAGGTGTGAAGCAGCTGAAGGGTCGGTGAGTAATTCTATGGGAGGGTGGTCTGCATACCCTTAGAAGGGCTGGGGTTCTCTGCTTCCTTACTGAATCCTCAGGCAGCGTGACACTAGGGACTGGGCTGTAAGGCTGTGATGCTGCCTGGGTAGAGAGAAACAACACCCCACTGGGGCAGGAGCTATTTGGCCTCTGAGACCTTCACTGTGGAGCAAACAGGAAACCTTTAGTTTTACTTGTGTCTTTTTTTTTTTTTTTTTTTTTGAGATGGAGTTTTGCTCTTGTTGCCCAAGCTGGAGTGCAATGGCGTGATCTCGGCTCACTGCAACCTCCACCTCCCAGGTTCAAGCCATTCTCCTGCCTCAGCCTCCCGAGTAGCTGGGATTACAGGTGCGTGCCCCCATGCCTGGCTAATTTTTTGTACTTTTAGTAGAAACAGAGTTTCACCATGTTAGCCAGGCTGGTCTCAAACTCCTGACCTCAGGTGATCTGTCCACCTCCACCTCCCAAAGTGCTGGGATTACAGGCATGAGCCACCGCGACTGGCCTTACTTGTGGCTTGAGAGGTGAAAAAAGATCAGGGAAACAAGAAATAATTAAAAACAGGCAGCTAGTTAGTTTCACAAATTTATGTTTTGTGGAGCCTGGCACACAAGAACAGGCTGTTTTTAGAAGTCATAATTGTAATTTGGACCCTTATTTTCAAAAAGAATTTTTAAGTGATTTGTAAGAAACATACTAGAAAACCTAATAAAATAGAAAATAAAAGTCGTAGAGAGAAAAATATTCAAAAAAGCTAGGCTAATAGTATTACTGTCTTGAGTATTAAATTGAACTCTGATTCCTGATAGCTGAGGCAAAAAGGAAAACAGTAAGTTAACCAGTTTTAATGTCTGGTTTAAAAAGAAGTGCAACATGTTCATTTATCTTTTGAGTTTCCAAACATTTGTTAAATGTGATTTAACAAGAACATTCAGGAATGCATTTAAAAAAAGAAAAAGAAACCCTCACAGCAGTGTTGCCTCCCTAACAGCTGCCTTGAGGACCTACAGCTGGCCAGGCACTTTGTGTGGGAAAGAGGGTTTACCTCCATTTAAGCTGTTTTTATTTTTGCCAAGTACCTTCCAATTCTTGACCACATATATTTTAAAAATAATCATACATAAAATTGTCACCTCCACCTCCCGCACTTATTAGAGCATGATTCTCAAACTTCAGTGTGCATATAGTCATCTGGGGATCTTGTTAAAATGCAGATTCTGCTGGGTGCTGTGGCTCATGCCTATAATCCCAGCACTTTGGGAGACTGAGGCAGGCGGATCACCTGAGGTCAGGAGTTGGAGACCAGCCTGGCCAACATCGGGAAACCCCGTCTCTACCAAAAATACAAAAATTAGCTGGGTGTAGTGGCGTGCACCTGTAATCCCAGCTACTCGGGAGGCTGAGGGAGGAGAATCACTTGAACCTGGGAGGTGGTGGTTGCTGTGAGCTGAGATCCCGTCACTGGACTCCAGCCTGGGCAACAGAGTGAGACTCTGTCTCAAAAAAAAAAAAAAAAAAAAAAAATTGCAGATTCTGATTCAGTTGGTTGGGTGGGTCTGGAGCCATAGATCTTGCATTTCTAACCAGTTTTTGGGTGACGGGCTGCTCAAACAGGAATCACACTTTGAATAAAAAAGCATTAGAGCATAACCTTGGTGTTTGCATGTGTGTGTGTGTGTGTGTGTTTTGTGGATTTTTTTTTTTTTTTTTTGACACAGAGTTTCATTCTTGTTTTCCAGGCTGGAGTGCAATGGCATGATCTTGGCTCATAGCAACCTCCGCCTCCCGGGTTCAAGCAGTTGTCCTGCCTCAGTCTCCCAAGTAGCTGATTACAGGCGTGTAATTACAGGCGTGTAGCTGATTACAGGCGTGATTACAGGCGTGCACCACCACACCCGGCGAATTTGGTATTTTTAGTAGAGATGGGGTTTCTCCATGTTGGTCAGGCTGGTCTCAAACTCCCGACCTCAGGTGATCTGCCCGCCTCAGCCTCCCAAAGTGCTGGGATTACAGGAGTGAGCCACCGTGCCTGGCTCCTTTTTATATGTTTTTGCTATGTTTTTAATTTAGGTTTTTCAAAGCCAGAAACTCCACAGCACTGGTGTGCCACAATTTTTTTTTTTTTTTTTTTTTTTGAGACAGGGTCTTGTTCTGTCGCCCAGCCTGCCTCAGCCTCCCAAGTAGCTGTGACTACAGGCACGTGCCACCATGCCTGGCTAATGTTTTGTATTTTTAAGAGAAACGGGGGTTCACCATGTTGGCCAGGCTGGCCTCGAACTCCTGACCTCAAGTGATCTACCCGGCTTGGCCTCCCAAAGTGCTGGGATTACAGGCATGAGTCACCTCACCCAGCCTATATTGGTTTTTAAAATGTCTAATTTTAAACTGTTGCAATCTTTTGTTCTTTTCTTATACACTGGTCATCTATTTCCCAGACAATGGAAAACTAGGGAATCAAATTCTTCAGAGATAAGAACTTGTTCTTCCAAGTTTCCTTGTTCCTGGCTGCTACAGGCCTGACGCCTTAAGCCTTTTATTATAACACTAAAACTGGACAGTCTCTTGAGACAAGACCTCCTTTCCAGGGAAGCAGAACTGCAATTACCCACTTCAAAGATATTCAGAGGCTGAGCGGTGGGGGGAGTGCTCACTTGCTGGGGATGAGATCCAAGTCCTCTTAGTTCCGCACAGCAGCAAATCGCTTCACCTTCTTGAGGCCTCGCCTCTGTAAAGCGAGAGGGCTAAATGGGTCCATCTCTAGGGGCCTTCCCTTCCAGGTCTGTGTCTGATAGCACACACACACACACGCATACACACACACACACGCATACACACACACGCATACACACACACACACAAATGCCCAGCCAGCTCTAAGAGGGCTACTGAAGAGGTGGCTGGACATGTGCTGGGTCATTTTAGGGTGAGGTGTAGGGGCTCTTTTGCTTCTCCCTTCTCATATTTTGTTTTCTTATTGCTGCTCAGAGGGGGGTAAGGATTGGAGGGGCCATCAGAACCTGAATCCTTTAACATCCACCAGGAAGTTTTATTTAGAGTGGGTGATAGGATCTAAAATCTCTGGAGACTAATTTGACATTTTTCCTCCCAGGAACCAAATATCACATTTCCCTATGGTGCCCACACTGACTCAACCAGAACTGGCTACCAGCTTCAGAAATGTGTTACTTATGTTCAAGTAATTTGTTATAGGAATAGATTGCTTTTTTTTTCAAAAACTTTGGATTTGGCATATCGTCTTCTATAGGGGGATTGGTTCCAGGATCCCCTGCAGATGCCAAAATACATGGATGCCCAAGTCCTCAGCTAAAAATGGCGTAGCATTTGCATATAACCTATGCACATCCTCCTGTATACTTTAAATCAATCTCTAGATTACTGATAGTACCTAATACAATGTAAATGCTATGTAAATACTTGTACTGTGTGGCTTTTAATTTGTATTTGTTGTTGTATTGTCATTTATTTATTTTTGAGACAGAGTCTCACTCTCTTGCTGAGGCTGGGGTGCAAAGGCGCCATCTCAGCTCACTGCAACCTCTGCCTCCCAAGTTCAAGTGAATCTCCTGTCATAGCCTCCTGAATAGCTGGGAATACAGGCATGTGCCACCATACCTGGCTAATTTTTTTTTTTTTTTTTTTTTTGAGACGGAGTCTCGTCCTATTGCCCAGGCTGGAGTGCAGTGGCACGATCTCGGCTCACTGCAACCTCTGCCTCCTGGGTTCAAGCAATTCTCTTGCCTCAGCCTCCCGAGTAGCTGGGATTACAGGCGTGTGCCACCATGCCTGGCTAATTTTTGTATTTTTAGTAGAGACGGGGTTTCACCATGTTGGCCAGACTGGTCTGGAACTGATCTGCCTGTGTCGGCCTCCCAAAGTGCTGGGTTTACAGGTGTGAACCACCGTGCCCGGCCTGTATTATTATTCTTTACTGGCTTTTCTTCCTGAATATTTTACATCTGTGGTTGACTCTGCTGAGCGGAACCCACAGATACGGAGGACCAGCTACTAAATGGTGAATCTTCAGTTGGCCTCCAAAGGGGAATTCAATTTAGGTAATAGTTCATTGTAGCAAAAACCAAGACAAAAATGGATTCTCCAGGCTGTCCCCTTCCTGGGGGTAGTGCCTAAAAACAGGGTTTTGTTGATTGCTGCAGTGAATGATTCTGAGGAAAAGGTGTTTTTTCTGGTCCTTGTCCATTTAGTTAGTAAAGAAACTACCTGGGTGTGCTGTTCTCTCATAGGTGAAGTGTGGGTAAAGAGCTGAACAGATGAATCTTGTTGCTTGATCAACCGATCAGTGATACAGAAACAGTTTTTCTGTCTTTGGCTGTCAGTTGTGTGGCAACCTCCACCTCCCAGGTTCAAGCAATTCTCCTGCCTCAGCCTCCCAAGTATTGAGACAAAGTCTCGCTTTCTCGCCCAGGCTGGAGTGCAATGGCACGATCTCGGCTCACTGCAACCTCTGCTTCCCAGGTTCAAGCAATTCTCCTGTCTCAGCCTCCCGAGTAGCTGGGATTACAGGTGTGTGCTACCACGCCCGGCTAATTTTTTTTTTTTTTTGAGATGGAGTGTTGCTCTGCCACCCAGGCTGGAGTGCGGTGGTGCGATCTCAGCTCACTGCAAGCTCCGCTTCCCAGGTTCACGCCATTCTCCTGCCTCAGCCTCCTGAGTAGCTGGGACTACAGGCGCCCACCACTACACTTGGCTAATTTTTTGTATTTTTAGTAGAGATGGGGTTTCACCGTGTTAGCTAGGATGGTCTCAGTCTCCTGACCTCGTGATCTGCCCACCTTGGCCTCCCAAAGTGCTGGAATTACAGGCATAAGCCACCACACCCAGCCTAATTTTGTATTTTTAGTAGAGACGGGGTTTCACCATGTTGGCCAGGCTGATCTCCAACTCCTGACCTCAAGTGATCTACCCGCCTTGGCATCCCAAAGTGCTGGGATTACAGGCATGAGTCACCACACCCAACCAAATTTGTGTGTGTGTGTGTGTGTGTGTGTGTGTGTGTGTATATATAAAATCCTCGGCCTCCCAAAGTGCTGGGATTAGGCATGAGCCACGCATGAGCCACCATGCCTGGCCTTTATGTATGTTTTGAGTACAGTGGAGTGAACGTGGCTCACTGAAGCCTCAGTCTCCTGAGCTCAAGCAATCCTCCTGCCTTAACTTCCCAAGTAGCCAGGACCACAGGTGTGTACCACCACATCTGCCTAATCTTTAGTTTTTGTAGACACAGGGTATCACCATGTTGCCCAGCCTGGACATTCATATTTTCTTTTATTGATAAAATTAATTCACAGTCGGCCAGGCACGGTGGCTCATGCGTGTAATCCCAGCACTTTGGGAAGCCAAGGTGGGTGTATCACCTGAGGCTGGGAGTTGTGACCAGCCTGACCAAAATGGTGAAACCCCATCTCTACTAAAAATACAAAATTAGCTGGGCGTGGTGGCACATGCCTGTAATCCCAGCTACTCGGGAGGCTGAGGCAGAAGAATGGCTTGAACCCAGGAGGCGGAGGTTTCGGTGAGCCGAGATCGTGCCATTGCACTCCAGCCTGGGCAGCAAGAGTGAAACTCCGTGTCAAAAAAAAAAAAGAAAAAAAAATTAATTCACAGTAGGGTATCTACTTTATGCAAGCTTGATGAATGACAAAATTTGACAAATTCTGTAGTTTAGTGACTTTTCTATTTGTTCGTTTATATCATAATTTACTTTTTGAAGAGGTACAAAAAAATTTCCAGAAGTCTATCCTTGGCCAGGCGTAGTGGCTCACGCCTGTAATCCCAGCACTTTGGGAGGCTGAGGTGGGAGGATCACTTGAGACCAGGAGTTCAAGACTAGCATCGGCAACATGGCAAAAACCCATCTCTACAAAAATTTCAAAAATTAGCTGGGCCTGGTGGCGCACGCCTGTAATCCCAGCTACTTGGGAGGCTGAGGTGGGAGGATCACTTGAGCCTGGGAGGTTGAGGCTGCAGTGAGCCATGATTGTGCCACTGCACTCCAGCCTGGGCAACAGAGCAAGACCATGTCTCAAAAAAAAAAAGTCTATTCTCAAAATATTTCACTGAAATGGCAACTTTAGTGGTCCGCAGAAGCTGCTAGAGGACTTAAGGTGCATCTTCCTATAACCCACACCTTGCTCCTGCCACAACAGTGAGTTTCACCAAAGTAGGAGTTGATGTTTACTAATGACCAGTGCTGGGGAGGGACCTGCAAATCTTTTTATGAGTCAAATGACTCAGTATTTCATCTTGTGCTTTATCTTCAAAGAAACTCAGAATTCAGTCTAGTAACAGCAATGATTTTGGTTCATACATGTAGCTAATGTTTTATCAGCTTTTTTCAAGGGCTTTATCTTTAAATTCTTAAAGCCGGCCGGGCGCCGTGGCTCAAGTCTGTAATCCCAGCACTTTGGGAGGCCGAGACGGGCGGATCATGAGGTCAGGAGATCAAGACCATCCTGGCCAACACGGTGAAACCCCTTCTCTACTAAAAAATACAAAAAACTAGCCGGACGAGGTGGTGGGCGCCTGTAGTCCCAGCTACTCGGGAGGCTGAGGCAGGAGAATGGGGTAAACCCGGGAGGCGGAGCTTGCAGTGAGCTGAGATCCTGCCACTGCACTCCAGCCCGGGCGACAGAGCGAGACTCCGTCTCAGAAAAAAAAAAAAAAAAATTCTTAAAGCCATCTCAAATCTCATTAATCTTGAAAGCATATAAAATAAAAGTTATTTTGGGAGGCCAGGGCAGGCAGATCACCTGAGGTCAGGAGTTTGAGACCAGCCTGGCCAACATAGTAAAACCCTGTCTCTACTAAATATACGAAAATTAGCTGGGCATGGTGGTGGGTGCCTGTAATTGCAGCTACTCCGGAGGCTGAGGCAGGACAATTGCTTGAACCTGGGAGGCAGAGGTTGCAGTGAGCCAAGATTGTGCCACTGCACTCCAGCCTGGGCGACGGAGCGAGACTCCGTCTCAAAAAATAAAACAAAAAAAAAAAAAAAAAAAAAGAAAAATCAATAATGTCAGCAGTCCTCTTATCAAGTCAACCTTATTCTTTATTTTTTTTGAGACGGAGTCTCGCTCTTTCACCCAGGCTGGAGTGCAGCGGTGCGATCTCGGCTCACTGCAACCTCCGCCCCTCCAGGTTTAAGCAATTCTCTACCTCAGCCTCCGGAGTAGCTGGGATTACAGGCGCGTTCCACCACGCCTGGCTAATTTTTTTATATTTTTAGTAGAGATGGGGTTTCACTATCTTGGCCAGGCTGATCTTGAACTCCTGACTTCGTGAACCACCCGCCTCGGCCTCCCAAAGTGCTGGGATTACAGGTGTAAGCCACCACGCCCAGCCAACCTTATTCTTTTCTCACTTCTGGCTTGCCTCTCTCTGCTTTGGGCTATTCTGTAGAGTCAGTTATGGTGCTCAAGCTTCACTGACAGCCCTGAGTAGATATGGTCGAAATAGGAAGGGCCAGTCATTTATAGGTGAAATGTGAACCTGAAGAATATCCTCAGTGTTCATGACCTGATGATCCTGTTACCTACAGATGCTTAACAAATTACTCCAGAATGCAGTAGCTTAAAACAACATACATATCTCAGTTTCTGTGGATTAGGAATCCTGACAAGGTTTAGCTAAGTGTTTTTGCCTCAAGGTTTCTCACAAGCTGCAATTGTGTTGGATCCACTTCCAAGCTCAGTGGTGCTTGGCAGGATTGTTTTTCAGTTTGTTGGGACGGAGGATCTCAGTTCTTTGCTGGTGGTTAGCCTCTGCTTAGGGTTACTCATATGGCAGCTTGTTTCCTAGAACAAGGTTTTGAAAGGAGAGGAAGGTAGTGTGCACAGGCAGAAGCCAGACCATTTGTAACTGTCTCAGAAGTGATATCCCATTGCTTCTGCTCTCTTCTAACAGAAGAAAGTTCAGCCCACACTGAAGGCAAATAGATTATATGAATACCAACAGGTGGGAATCACAGGGGCCTTTTTAAAGGTTTTCACAATTAAATTTTCTAAGGAAATGGGCATTTATCAGAATTTTTTGTTTTGTTTTTTTTTTAAAGACAGGGTTTTGCTTGCTCTGTTGCCCAGGCTGGAGTATAGTGGTGTGATTACAGCTCACTGCAGCCTTGACTTCCCAGGCTCAGGCCATCCTCCCGCCGCAGCCTCCCAAGTAGCTGGGACTAGGTATGCACCACCATACCGGGCTAATGTTTGTCTGTTTTGTAGATAGGGGTTTTGCAATGTTGCCCAGGCTAGCCTTGAACTCCTGAGCTCAAGCAATCCATCTGCCTCAGTCTCCCATAGTGCCAGGATTGCAGGCCTGAGCCACCACACCTGGCCATCAGAATGCTTTATCAGGACAGAAATTAGATTCTGGTATCCTCATATGCTGATGGATACATGTTGGTTTTGTTGTAAATTAAGTTGATGAAGATGAATGGTTAAGGATTCCGACCCTGAAAACCCATCTCACTTTTGTCATCTATCTTCAAAGGATTTGTAATCAAGGTCTACTAAATTTATTTCCAACATCAACCACTCTCTCCTCTATACCTAGTGAATCCAAGGCAACCAATGCAATCACGTCTTAGTGGCACAACTATTAAGAACAGCTCAAATGGCAGGCAGCTGATGCACTTCAATAAACAGTCTCATTCTGTCATTTGGAGGGCAACGCTTGTTATTGTATTAAAATGGGCAAAAACTAGATCTAAATTAAGGACAACAGGCAGGTATTATTATTTAAAAAAGTGAACTTGGAAGGATATAAAATTAAATTGAACATCATACGTACTAGAAAGTCTCCTCCCTTTACAAGAAATGGTGCAGCCTGTAAACACAACTACGTACTGAAGTAAACTTGCTTAATTCCCTGGTTGCAATTTTTTTTTGGGGTCAGAGTCTTGCTCTGTCACCCAGGCTGGAGTGCAGTGGCGTAATCTCCACTCACTGCAACCTCCGCCTCCCAGGTTCAAGCAATTCTCCTGCCTCAGCCTCTTGAGTAACTGGGATTACAGGTGTGCAGCCCCATGCCTGGCTAATTTTTAAATTTTTGGTAGAGATGGGGTTTCAACATGTTGGCCAGGCCGGTCTCCAACTCCTCACCTCAAATGATCTACCAGCCTTGGCCTCCCAAAGTGCTGGGATTACAGGTGTGAGACACCATGCCCGGCCCTAAATTTCTAAACACTTATCTCAAGTGTCCTGGCCTTTAAACTGGGATATTTCTCTTGTATCATAAGAACTTGGTGTAGATTAATATTTTTGCAAGGACTTAAAGATAAATGCATATTACACATGTAGTTTTTATTTTTTTGAGATGAAGTTTTGCTCTTGTTGCCCAGGCTGGAGTGCAATGGCGCCATCTTGGGTCACCACAACCTCTGCCTCCTGGGGTCAAGTGATTCTCCTGCCTCAGCCTCCTGGGTAGCTGGGATTACAGGCATGCACCACCACGTCCAGCTAATTTTTTGCATTTTTTTTTTTAGTAGAAACTTCTCCATGTTGGTGAGGCTGGTCTCGAACTGCTGACCTCAGGTGATTTGCCCGCCTTGGCCTCCCGAAGTGCTGGGATTATAGGCGTGAGCCACTGCACCTGGCCTACACATGTAGTTTTTAAACTCCAACTTTTATTTTATTGGCATCTACCTTCCCAAACCTCCAACTTTAGCAACACAAAAACAAACTTCCTTCCCAGTTGGCCTCAGGTTTAGTCACTTTTCTGTATTAATATTCTGAAGATTTTTTTAAGAGCTTTATGCTACCAATGCTTTGCTAACTCCCAAATTGCACTGACTTTTCATTCAAACTTCTCTGGTGCCTGAAGGTCTTATTTTTTTTTTGTAGAGATGAAGTCTCATGCTGTTGCCCAGGCTGGAATGCAGTGGCGTGATCGCAGCACACTGCAACCTTGAAATCCTGGGCTCAAGCAATCCTCCTGCCTCAGCCTGAATAGTTAGGACTACAGGTGCCAGCCAACACATCTGGCTAATTTTGAATTTTTTTATAGACATAGGGTCCCACTATGTTGCCCAGGTTGATCTTGAACACTTAGGTTCATGTGTTCCTCCTGCTTTGGCCTCCCAAAGTGTGGGGATTGCAGGTGTGAGCCACTGCACCCGGCCATAAGGCCTTATTTTAAAGCAAATATAAGTTCAGATTCTATTATCAGCAAATCACCAATTTTCTGTGATATAATAATCTAAGGCAAAGCAGTTTCCTTATAAGGCTAAACTGGTAAGAGTACAGGTTTCAAAAGAAAAGAATGGGCAGAAACGAAGTCCACTTATAAGCTCGGACTGCTCTGCAGCAGCTAGTTTCCTTGTGGACACGCAGAGCAAATTGAGAATTAAAGGGGGTTGTAAACCCACCTGTTTGTTGGCTCTTTTGAGATAGCTACAAACTCTCCTAAAACAGCACTAAGGTTTCCCAAACTGGGAATTCTAGGTCCATATATTTAACACAAGGTGTAGGAGGGCCTGCCTAGGTTGGTCAGTCTGGTGAACAAACTGGTTTAACAGATCCCAATAGGTTACATTTTAACACTACAAAAACACTGTGTTCTAAGTATTGCACAATTAAAACAAATTAACTAGAACAATTTATGTAGTTCAGGTGTAGGTGGGAAAAGACAAATAACACTAAAAACTACCACAAATAAAAATGAAAATTAAAAACTAGACAAGTGTATGAAGCAAAAAATAAATTCTCTCTAGTATAACAAGTCCTGACCAGGTCATCCAATACAGAAGCACTCCAACAGAAAGCTGGACAATTTACACAAAAAATCAAAAAATGCAAATACCTATGAAAACAAGTTTATGACCTCACTAGTAATCCAACATGCAAATTATGATATTCCTGTGGGGAAGGGGCAGGGCACAAACTAGTGATTCGTAAGAGGCCTGTTCATACACTGGTGTATACAGAAAAACGGTCCAACCATTCTGCTAGTTGTCCAGATAAGTTAGGCAATATTTATTTATTTATTGAGACAAGAGTCTTGCTCTGTTGCCCAGGCTGGAATGCAGTGGCATGATCTTGGCTCACTGCACCCTCTGCCTGCCAGGTTCAAGTGGTTCTCCTGCCTCAGCCTCCTGAGTAGCTGGGACTACAGGTGCCCGCCACCACATCCGGTTGATTTTTGTATTTTTTGTAGAGACGGGGTTTCACCATGTTGGCCAGGATGGTCTCGATCTCTTGATCTTGTGATCCACCCGCCTCGGCCTCCCAAAGTGCTGAGATTACAGGCGTGAGCCACCATGCCCGGTAGCAATATTTATTAAAAGCCTCAAAAATGTGTTCTCTGACTCACAGTTCAAGAATCTATCCAAGAAATGAAGAGACAAGTGTATGAAAGCCTGTGTAACACATCATGCCATTGCTTTAGTAAGAGCTTATATTTCTAAGTCTTCTGGATTTTGCACATACTGTGCATTTATAATTTGAGAAAAACAACAACCCCCTGACAAATCTTCTGAAAGAAAGTGCTATCTACTGGACGTAGGGAAAAACAATTAAAAAAAAAAAAAAAAGGCTGAAAAATAGTATTCCACAAATGTTAATTTGGCTGTTAATTCTATCCCACTCCCAATTTAAAGAAGCAAAACTATGAACCCCACAAAATGGCAAGTGTGCAATCTGTACTGTTTCATTCCATATTTAAATTAAAAAAGCATACTCAACCGATCTTTTCCTCCAACTACTCAGGGCAGAGCAATTTCGACAACAAATGAATACAGATTTTTGGAAACATGTTGGTTATTAAATAATTTGTTTATTGTACGGCATTTACAAAGAAAACAGACAATGCACTCAGTAGAAAGAATAAAAATGTATTTAGGGCTTTATTTTTAACTGACAGCAAATAGAAATCCTTTAGTAAGATCATGGCAATTTGACAGTATTATAATTAAGCTCAATAAAGGTACATGGGGTACTTGGAAGATCAAGTTCTACAGCTGCCTATTTCCACATCTTTCAATCCATCTAGCTCCTTAAACAATAGCGGGGAAAGCCCTTATTTGGTGGAGGAACACTTCCAAAATGAAGTTACAGGTTCTCTCTATTAAAATTTACCGTCACATCAACTGTTAAAATAGGGCCTTTTGCGTGTTTTATGTCACCTTAATATCACCAGAATTCCTGTAATTCCACAATCGTGATTTTACAGTGTAGAAGATAATTCAGTTCTAGTCTATTGCTTTAGATGTAAAAACAGCTGAAAACCCGAAGTGGATTAGAATTGCTGAAGGATTTCCCTGCCGTTGTTTGATACAATCTATTCTCTTGATTCTTGATAGGTGCATAGAAAGCCTAACTTAAAATTCTTTCTACAGGAACATGTCTGATTTCAGGAGTACCCAATGAAGGATCCGATGAATGGCTGGCCAGTTACTCAGAGTAATATGTTTATGAATTAAATGGACTGCATAACGGCACCACTTTTCCTTTGTCACTGTTGGTGGATAAATGACAAAGTAGATTCCAATCTCCCGTATAGAAAGGTGGTTACCCAACAGCCTCACTGGTGGCTTGCTAGCAGTAGAGCCTCAAGTTGCACCTCTGTGGCTTTCTGTAAATTCGAGTCCTATAGCCACTTCGAGAATGCTGTAATCCCCAAGGCCCACTTGGTCCATGATGAAGAAGCGGCTGTGACCCCAGTCCTGCCCCTCTTTTGCTCTTCAATATTACTGGAGGAATATGTAATATCTAGGTCAAGTCTACGAGAGGCTCATCCTAAAAAAAAAAATGGCAGTCTTTTCTCAATTAAAACAAAAAAGCCTCAAGTACATCTCAATCATGTCAAAATTATGGTTAAAAACTGACATTATGTAGGGAAATAGCAGCAGAGAATGGCTAATCTTAAAAAACAACCAACCAACCAAAAAACAAAACAAAACAAAACAAGACCAACAAAAAAAAAGTGCCATCCCACCCCTCCCCTTGGTTCTTTCATTTGGGGTTATATTAAAGACTCGAGCCTCTGAGAAAATGAGAAAGGCAAAGCCATAGAGGAAAACTGCTTCAAGGCCAGAGTTTTGGGCAAGGTAAAGAAAAAGCTGTACATGAAAGCAGGGGACTGTCTGGAAAAGAATCAGAATCTCAAGATCTACTTCTCTTAAGAGGGAAAGCTCTGAAACCCACATCTCTATTCTACCGTCATCCTGATCCTTTAGTTATGGGGCAATAAACTCAAGTGCAATGAGTAAAGTGCCAGCCAAGGATACGAAAACACAAAACAAAACAAAACAGCCAACCAAAATAACTCTGGTCTTAGGGTAACAGAAGACATATAGGAAAGGACTGTTTATAGAACACCTGAGGTTCTCAAGAAATTACTATTCAATGGTTCTGTTTTTGCTTACATTAAAAATCAGACTGAAGATTCAAAGATCTTAACTATTAAAGGATGAAAGGAATTCGACAGTGCTTTGAACAGTGATAAAATGGTACCCAAATTTGGTGTTCATACAGCTAATTAAAAGACAGTAGCTTAAAAGTTGCAGGAAAAAATGTGAACATAGAGAACACCAGAAACAGTCCAGGAAGATGATGCAGCCTGGACACAGCAAGTTTACTGTCTCTGCTGTACATAGAATTAACACCCTTTCCCCTCCCCATCCTTATGCTGGCAATAGGATATGCACTAGAAAATTTTGACTCTTAGAGTCAATGAATAAAAGGATGGGCTCATACACCTTCATAGCTCTTTCAAAAAGGATGCTTATAATTTAAAGGATGTCCTAATGGGAAGGAAAGGTACAGGACAAGAGGCTGTTTCACATTTTAGTCCATCAGTCTTTGGCAGAGCCCAACCAAGGCCAAATTCACCTAGGATGCCCAATGGCTGTGGGGATCTCCACAGGGTCAAGTAAGCAAACCCAAATGAACATGTTGGATTAAAAAAAAAAACAAGATCTAGAAACTCTTGAAGGAAGAGCTTCACCCTGAAAAGGGAAGAGGAAAATGCTTGGAGGGGAAGGGCGGAGGGTCAGTGTGTGATCTCTGCTGTGGTGGTGGGCAGGGGCTTAGGAGTTAAGCCAAGGGTGCCGAAGACACTCAGCGGCAGTGGCTCTCTTCTCGGGGATCAGCTCCAACATGGGCAGTAAGAAATCTGTGAAGCCAGCTGCCTCTTCCTGAGACCACTCATACTTCTCCACTAGAACCTCAAAAAGGCCCCAAGGTTTCAGCTTCGTGATATGTTTAAGGTCACCTGCAGTGAAGACAGTATAGAAAAAGTCACTGATCAACACACAGACAAATGACAAGGTCCTCTTGTGGAACTAATCCACGTAGTCTATGAGGAATCAGATTTTACAATCAGAATCTAATCCTGCATTCACAAAGCGTTTTTTTTCTGGCATATGCCTCAGAAAGAAGTGCCTCTATTTTCCATAAGGCTCTAAAACTTTAAGGTAATTTATTTTTTCCCCTATTCTAGGATTTTTTGGGTCCCAGTCAAACTGGGTATGACAATCAGGATAGGTATTTACTACTAAAATAAACATGAAATGCCTGTCTTCAACATGGTCTCATATGGTGTGCAGAGGCACTCTAGCACCACATACCAAGAACAATTTGCTTATACTCTATTGTGTGTATGTGCTCAATAGTTTAGTATATGTTGCTTCACAGAGAGGCAGTAATTTAAAATTAAAACATCATGTCAAGCATGGATAAAAGCAACAAAAAAACCCCCCAAATCCTACACAGCTTTCAGATACAACAGCTTCATCTATTCTATACCAGGGGTCCCCAATTCTATACCAATACCCTCTGCGGTACCAGTCTGTGGTCTGTCAGGTCTGCACAGCAGCAGGTCAGTGGTGGGCCAGCGAGCATTACTGCCTAAGCTCTGCCTCCTGTCAGATCAGTGGCTGCATCAGATTCTCATAGGAGTGTGAATCCTACTGTTAACTGCAGTAGGGATCTAGGTTGCATGCGCCATAAAAGAACCTAATGCCTGACAATCCGAGGTGACACAGTTTTATCTCCAAAACACCCCCCTACCCCCCACTGTTCATGGAAAAATTGTCTTCCACAAAACCAGTCCCTGGTGCCAAAAAGATTGGGGACCTCTGCTCTATACTATACTGGAGTATCAACCTAATTGCTTCTTTGAAGTGAAAAATTTTTAAAAGATAGTAGCTAAGGCAAATGCTGCTTTAAAATTTTAAGTAGGCCAGGCACAGCGGCTCACGCCTGTAATTCCAGCACTTTGGGAGGCTGAGTTGGTGGATCACTTGAGCTCAGGAGAGTTCAAGACCAGTTGGGCAACATAGTGAAACCCTGCCTCTACCAAAAATACAAAAAAATTAGCTGTGTATGGTGGCACGTGCCTGTGGTCCTAGCTACTTGGGAGGCTGAGGCAGGAGGATCATTTGAACCTGGGAGGTGGAGGTTGCAGTGAGCCAAGATTGCACCACTGTACTCCAGCCTGGGTGACAGAGTGACACCCTGTCTCAATAATAATAACAGTAATATTTTTTAAAAAATAAAAATTTTAAGTCTCTTTTGTGAGCAGTGAGTGCCTATTTGATTACGTACCTGGTAAACACACATGCCTTAATCTGACTGTACATAAGGAGGAACTCTTATGAAACATTAAAAAAATTTCCCACCTAAAAGAGGTTTAAGAAAGGGTAATGTTTCTGAGGATGGCTCCTGTCAAGGATTAAGAAAAGTCATTTTTCTCAGCACTTCTGTAGAAGCTGTGAGGAAAAAGGGAACCATGGCACAATGGGGGTAAAAAAACCAGACTGTTTCCTAGATGCTTCTAAGTCAGGTTTTCACATTTCAGGGTTTTTTGTGTTTTTTTTTGCAATGCTTAAGAAATACATTATCAAGTCAAAAATTGGAATTTTTTTTTTGTTGTTAATAACAACAAATACATAAGACTAAAAAGTGTAAAGTTCGTTTGTATGACTAATGTACTTCGAGTGACTGTGTTATAGGTGTCACTGGATACAAAGATGAGTGAGATGTAGTCCCTGCCCTTATGTAAGAAGCTTAAATGACCTGCCCTTTGGTAGAGGCAGTTCTTAGACCAAACGCCAGCAAAAAATTTGTCCATTTTTCAGAAGTGCTATAGAAGTAATCAACCAACTGCATGCAGGCACTATACATATTAACTAACTTAGTGGTGCACTTGCTCCCTTTCTATACCTCTCCACAGTTCCTAGTACCGGCCAAAAACACTGCTGAAATGCCTAATGAATCAACTAGAAGTTCCTTAGCATAATATAGGGGCGTGGAAGTGATGTTTAGGGGGATTTCCTTTGTTTCCCTGATGCCCGGATGGAGAGAAATGGCAATTTGCCCTTCCAAGAGTTCACCTACTGGGTTCAAGCAATTCCCCTGCCTCATCCTCCTGAGTACCTGGGATTACAGTCTTGCTGTATTGCCTAGGCTGGACTGCAGCTGTGCGATCATGGCTCATTGCAACTTCTGCCTCCCGGGTTCAAGGGATTCTCATGTCTCAGCCTCCCAACTAGCTGGGACTACAGGATGTCACGCAGTTGCCGAGGCTGGAGTGCAGTGGCAGGATCACAGCTCACTGTAGCCTCGACCTCCCTTGGCTCAGGTGATCCTCTCACCTCAGCCTCCCAAGTAGCTGGGACTACAGGCATTTGCCACTATGCCTGGCTGATTTTTTATTTTTAAAATTTTTTGTAGAGACGGTGTCTCACCATGTTGCCCAGGCTGGTCTTGAACTCCTGGGCTCAAGCAGTCTTCCTTTCTTGACCTCCTCAAGTGCTGGGATTACAGGCATGAGACACTGTGCCCAGCCTGAGAAATAAGTTTTTAACTCTTGTTTAAGTCACTGTTATTTTGGATTCTGTTAAGGTGTTCAAACCAATATGTTAATGCAACTATATCTTCCGGTGAGAAGTATCTAAATATGGATGATCACAGTCCCCTGGGAGTATTATTACTTTATTTTAGTCACTAATCTAGTTCTAGAAAAAAGAGTGATGATTGGGAAACTCATCTTTTCAAAATCCTGTAGCAAGTCTGACATGGTGCTGACGTAGCGCTGTATCCCTTGATTCTGAAGATGCCGGTTGGAAGTAACAACTAAAGATAACGTTTCTTTGCTTTTGTTGTTAACCTGAAGTTATTGTAAAGAGGTTGAATGACCTCTTGACATTTAGGAGATGTTAAATGACCTCAGAACCAGTTTTTTACTAGTAAGGATATAATCAATAACTTGCATTAGTTGCAGGTTTTAATCTGCAATTATGGTTAAACATAAATATCCTAAAGGCAGTATACTTGTAAAGAAAATTTCCATATATTGCATAACATATTCACACTTTGCCCATCATTCAAGGCATTGCATGTGCTATTGTCAGTTTCCCTAACCACCTTTTAAATTTATCATCAATATAAAATTAAGAAGAATAGTGAAATTCTTTTCATATTGATGGCAGTCCACTATTTTCTAAAGAGCAGGGTAATCAAAACAAAATAATTGGTCATTTTGAAGAAGAAATTTACTAAATGAAGCAGTTGGAAAGAATGGATTACAGTTGTTTTTGAGAAAGTTTACATCAATTGTTCATATTAAAAATATATCTTCCAAGTAAAAAAAAAAAAAAAAAAAAAAAAAACTAACTTAGTAAGAAGTATACATTATTATTATCTCCATTAAGAAATCAGCAAACTGAGGCACAGTTAGATCCTGGCAAAGGTCACATGGCTAGTGGAGTAGCCAGGATTTGACAGTCTGGCTCCAGTCTCTGCTCTTTTTTTACCCCGAGACAGGATCTTGCTCTGGTTGCCCATGCTGGAGTGCAGTGGCAACCATGGCTCACTGCAGCCTTGACCTCCCAGGCTCAAGTGATCCTCCCACCCCAGCCTTCGGAGTAGGTGGGACCATAGGTGTGTACCACCATGCTCAGTTAATTAAAAAAACTTTTGTAGAGGCAGGGTTTTCCTATGTTTCCCAGGTTGGTCTCGAACTCCTAGACTCAAGTGATCGTCCTGCCTTGGATTCCCAAAGTGTTGGGATTACAGGCGTGAGCCACCATGCCCGGCTCCGGTCTCTGCCTTTTTTTTTTTTGAGATGGAGTTTCGCTCTTGTTGCCCAGGCTACAGTGCAATGGTGCGATCTCGGCTCACTGCAACCTCTGCCTCCCGGGTTCAAGCGATTCTCCTGTCTTAGCCTCCTACGTAGCTGGGATTACAGGCGCCTGCCACTATTCCCAGCTAATTTTTTGTATTTTAGTAGAGATGGGGTTTCACTATGTTGGCTAGGCTGTTCTCAAACTCCTGACATTGTGATTTGCCTGCCTTGGTCTCCCAAAGTGCTGGGATTACAGGTATGAGCCACCGCGCCTGGCTCAGTCTCTGCTCTTGACCACTTTTTTACCTCTTTGCTAAGTCACAGGTTAGCATTCAGGGTAGGCCCATCATTCTGTAGGATATTGGGAATATGTGCTTACCTCTTAAAACACTTCTGCCTCCTTAATGTCTGGGAACACATTTACTTTACCTTTTTTGGTGAAAAATTCCTTGGAGTATTTTCCTGCCACAATGAGCTTGCGAGGCACCTTCCCCAGAAGTTCTATGATCAATGCAATGTGATCTGTATATTTCAAACATTTCAAGAAGGGGGGAAAAAAAAGATACGTAACAAGAGTAACAAACGCAGCTCTAGAAAATAGCAGAAAGAGTAGCATGCACACCTCTTTGTAAAGCATATCAGGCTTGCTTGCTATCCTAAATGGGAAGAGGAAGACTATCCATCTAATGGAGAATTCACAAAGTCAAATTTTTGTGGATTCAGTGATAACTAAAAACAATCTTGGTGTGAATGCTCTGCTTCCTGAAGTATCCCCTGGGTCCTAGATTAAAACTCATGTAACAATACTACCTCTGTGATTGAAGAAGTCTTGTGAATATTTCCCACTGAGGGCAAAGCGTCTTGGAATTCTGCCTATCAGCTCTATAATGTGCACAATGTGGTCTAAAATAGAAGGGTAAGAAGAACAGATCAAGGACAAGCTGTAAAAGAGGTTTTTCTATGATTAGCTTTTTCAAGGACTAGCTGTTTAAAAGTAACTACAAATAAGACCAAGGATAATGAAGGGAAGACTGACTGGGAAGGCCAAGAATTATTTCTGGTGATTGGTCACCCGATAGTGTCGGGCAAATACCATTCTGGATTTTGGAGGCTTATCTTCTTCATCTTTACTTCTCTTTTGTCTATATATCTAGGTTCAGGTAGGTTCTTTAGGTAAGATTTTAAAAACTGTCCAAATATGTGTTAGACATTCTGGAACTATTATTTGTGATCGTTCTGTCTCAGCCTCCCCAGTGGCTGGGACTTCAGGCATGTGCCACCACACCTGCTGACTTAAAACATTTTTTGGAGAGATGAGGTCTTGGCATACTGCCAAGCTGGTCTCAAACTCCTGGGCTCAAGCAATACTCCTGCCTTGGCCTCCCAAAGTGTTGGGATCACAGGCCTGAGTCACCACCTGGCTGATACCCCATTTTAAAGATGAGAAAACAGAACCTCAAAAAGCACAAATGGCCTAACTTGAAACTTCAGGGCTAATATGAGCTAAAACTCAAATGAAAACCAATTATCTTATGTCTTGTCTAAAGCTTTTTTTCCTAAAATCATTTTTTAAAAGTAAAGATTAGCACCAACATTTAAAGTATAGCTACCTGAGGATCTGTAATCGTCACAGTATGAATATGGATCATGAGTGCCAGCAGGGAGGCATGCAGCCTCTTAACCAGGAGGTGAGTCTGGGAACAACCAGTACACACACCTCAGGCAGATCTACTGTCTTTTTTTTTTTCCCTCTGCAGGTGACAGAAATTAAGAATATAAAACCTTTTTTTTTTGAGATGGAGTCTTGCTCTGTCGCCCAGGCTGGAGTGCAATGGTATGATTTCGGCTCACTGCAACCTCCGCCTCCTGGGTTCCAGTGATTCTTGTGTCTCAGCCTCCTGAGTAGCTGGGATTACAGGTGCACACCACCACGTCCAGCTAATTTTTGTATTTGTAGTAGAGACAGGGTTTCACATATTGGCCAGACTGGTCTTGAACTCCTGACTTCAAGTGATCTGCCTGCCTTGGCCTCCCAAAATGCTGGGATTACAGGTGTGAGCCACTGTGCCTGGCCTGTATTTTTTGTAGAGATGGGTGGGGTTTTGCCATGTTGCCCAGGCTGGTCTCAAACTCCTGGGCTCAAGTGATCCACCCACCTCAGCCTCCCAAAGTGCTGGGATTACAGGTGTGAACACCCAGGCAGAATATAAAAGTTTTTTTTTTTTTTTTAAATGATGGCTCCTGGCCAGAAAAAAAAGCTTTATAAAATACTTTTATCCTGTAGTTACAGAATCATTAAGGGTTAAACTTACAGTTATGTATCTTACAGGGGAAATAACATGCTAGAGACATTCATATTATCTGGGAATTTGTGAAGGTTTCAGGTTATATCTTTCTCATGTAAAGGAATAGGTGTCATTTAAAGAAGACTTCACATTTATGACTTCCCTACAACCTTTGAGCAGTTTTGACTGAATTTATGGTTTGGTAACAAGTACCTGCATGCCAAGAATTTTTCTGCTGGTTTTTGGCAGGACCTGCAAATGTGTTTTTACCATTAACAATAACCAAAATGAGAATACCAAGGAAAAACTTAAGACTATAGTTTCTAAGAGAGCTTCTTAAAGTTCTTAGAAACTTAAGTAAACTTCCAAGTAAAATATTGGTTCTTTAAATATTTTTCCTATACCAAGGAATTCCCTTGAAGTTGTTACTTTACATTTAATTCCCGCAACCTATCTTTGGCTTATGAGGATTGATATACTTGACAGACAAAATTATTAAGTATTATCCCATGAGTTAGGGTTGTGGAAAGCCAGAGTAGAGGACATGGTACTCAGGCTCCTGTCCTACCATGACTCGTAACAAACTATGCACACACTAGTTAGGGGTAAGGGTTTGCTTGTTCCTGCTCTTATAGGCCAAACTGCAGTAGAACAGCACAGGTAGGGTTGATGCTTGACCTAAGGACTATTAGTACTAACTGGTATAGGATGGAATAAATTAGGATTTAAATATCTAGGGAAGATGGTTTTCCTTGTCCCCTTATTTGGGACTCTGCATATATATTAAAATTTTCAGGTTTGGTAGCATACTACTACTCGATATAATTCTAGCCACTATACGTGTTCTGTACCACACACTAACATTTATGGAGAATCTAGGGAAGTAAAAAAAAATTAATCACCCTCCCAACAAATATAGTAGGTAGTTTCCAGGCCTATAACCCCAAAACACTGTAAGCCTATAACCCCAAACCTATAACCCAGAAAAATAGCAAGCAGAGAATGGGTGAAATCAAGTAGTAATTATAGTAGCCTCTAACATGGGGCTTATACATACAAAATATGTACTCACTTAAATAGGCATTCATGGGAATTAGATAGATAGCATTTTCCAAATGGTATTCATTAGGGATATTAGCAGGTCCTACTAACACTACCTATTAATATCCCAGAAGACCACATTTTGAGAAACAAAGAGCACTCCTGGTTCCACAGAGCATGAAATATGTGTTCCCAAAGACTCAAGGAAAGTGCAAAAAGAACATGTTCTCTACATTGGGAGGGCAGATGCTGTAGTGATCTCTCAAAATAATCCTCATTAATCCTACAAATAAAACATAAGCTGCCTCAACTGTATAAAACATTTTCTTGGCTGGGCACGGTGGCTCATGCCTGTAATCCCAGCACTTTGGGAGGCTGAAAGGGGTGGACCACGAGGTCAAGAGACAGAGACCATCGTGGCCAACACGGTGAAACCCTGTCTCTACTAAAAATACAAAAATTAGCTGGGTGTGGTGGTGCATGCCTGCAGTCCCAGCTACTCGGGAGGCCGAGGCACGAGAATCGCTTGAACCACTGCACTCCAGCCTGGCGACAGAGTGAGACTTCGTCTCAAAACAACAACAACAACAAAAAAAAAACCATTTTGTTTGTTCACTCAAATTATTAACCCATTTAGTTATCTGGATGCCATCATAATAGAAAAATCAGACACATACAGTTGTCTGCTTCCACAGTCTCTCAGACAAAGTAACTGGCAGCTTAAGCTTTTCCCACTGGCTACCACAACATGTAAATCCATTCTATTTTGTTTTAAAATGGAATTCCAAAAAAGAAAAAATTACAGTTTTATATTCAGAAAAGGGAAAAAAGAATGCTAAATGTTGGCAGAATTTATAGAAATAGGATATAGTCTCTGCATTTAAGTAGTGTGTGTATATTAAAGTTACTGACCTCTAAATAAATTTAGAGGCATAACTGAGCAACAGGTTGATGAACAGGTGAACTCAAACTGGGTAAAGAATGAACCACTGATATATATAGAAAGGAAGATAACTAGATGTTGAAGAAAAAAATTGTCCAGCACACAGAAGTTTTAGGTTAACTGTGGCCTTTTGACTCTGACAGACCTTAGTATTTTTCAGAAAATATCCAAAAACCTACTATAAAATGTCTTTTATATTTCTAACTTTTCTGGGATTTACATATGCTTTGCACACTAACAAGACTAAGGCTCTTCAGTACTAACAAATGATGTTAGCTAAATGTGGAAAGTGTAAATGCCACACACACACATCCATGGTTAAGGGTTCTCACCTTCATCTCGAGTGTACTCTTCCCCTGAATGAGGTTCAAACAAATAGTCACCTGTGGCCAGTTCAAAGGCCTAAAAAAAAAAAGAGGACAGTATATGAAAACACAACAGAAAAGAAGGTCTTTGGAAAGCTTACTGCTATTTAGCTCAATATGAAGTAACTCTTGTTCCCTTGGGAAAATTTACAGACTAAAAAAAAAACCAAAAACAAACCCATAAGATTATTCCTAAAGCATTTCTTCCACATCCCTATCTTAATAAAATGGAGAAAACAGCAAAGACTCAGTAAATACTAACATGCACAGCACCTGGCCTAGGGTCCTTTAAAACAATGTGGGGGCTGGGCACAGTGGCTCACACCTGTACTCCCAACACTTTGGGAGAGAGCATCACTTGAGCTCAGGAGTTTGAGACTATACTGGGCAAGATGGCAAGACCCTGTCTCTAAAAATAATAATAATAATAAATAAAATGAAACAAATAAAACTGTGGGGTAGGCAGCCACTTGTGTCCTTGTGTCCTGAGGCACTCCTAGCTCAGGAAGTCCTTTTTCCTGCTCCTAGCTCAGGAAGGCTTCTTGGTCCTTGTGCCAAGTGATCTTGCTTTTCTCTGTAGCCCAGGAAGAGGGTTAAGACCTTGGTCCCTGCCCACCTCAGGGAGCACACACAAACTGTCCATGCCAGTGAGATGTCCAGGAGTAGTGCCAGGGACTGGAAACTAGAGTGAAACCATCTTGATATCATTGATCAGAATGAGAAGTGCTGAGAACAGCAAAGACTCAGTAAATACTAACATGTGGGTTATTTCATGCCTAAACCTCCCCACCCTAAACCCCAGCAATTTAGCCCTCCCGAGTTTCCCTTTTCTGGCCAGAAAAAGGCACACCTGGATATTAAGGTGATTCTAAATTATTATTCATGAGAAGAACAGGTCTTTCTTACATTATAATCACACACGGCTAGAAATTGAGATTCTGTACCAAACAAAAAAAATCAAAACAAAAAAAATTCAGATGTCTACTTATGACTCTTTAGTGTTTGACAAGTACACTATTAACTTTTGCATAGGAAGTACTCCCTAGACTGTCCCAGATGGAAAGTTCCTGATTCCTAGGTCTTTTTTTTTTTTTTTTGAGATGGAATCTTGCTCTGCCTACCAGGCTGGAGTGCAATGGCGTGATCTTAACTCACTGCAACCTCTGCCTCCCGAGTTCAAGTGATTCTCCTGCCTCAGCCTCCGGAGTAGCTGGGACTATAGGCACGTGCTACCACGCCCAGCTAATTTTTGTGTTTTTAGTAGAGATGGGGTTTTACCATGTTGGCCAGGATGGTCTCAATCTCTTGACCTCATGATCCACCCGCCTCGGCCTCCCAAAGTGCTGAGATTACAGGCATGAGCCACCGTGCCTGGCCAATTTGTAGGTCCTTAGAAAATCAGAAGATTAAGTGTAAAGGGAGTCAGGAGCCTAGCCTATGTGACTGGCAAGTCAGTACTCCCTCATCAGGAAAAGAAAAGCCTGTCTCCTGTAATAGAAAAACCTCTTACAGTGTTCGAGAGCGTCTTAGGAAATGATATCCTTAGGAATAAGTGCCATGCAGAATGAAAAGATAGTGTTAGGGTAACAGTGGGGCTACATAAATCTCACTGATTATAAATGGAGTTTTAAAAATCAGTACAACAGCAGTTTTGTTTTTTTGAGACAGAGTCTTGCTCTGTTGCCTAGGCTGGAGTGCGGTGGCGCGATCTCGGCTCACTGCCACCTCCGCCTCCCAGGTTCACGCCATTCTCCTATCTCAGCCTCCCGAGTAGCTGGGACTACAAGCACCTGCCACCACGCCCGGCTAATTTTTTGTATTTTTAGTAGAGATGGGGTTTCACCGTGTTAGCCAGGATGGTCTTGATTTCCTGACCTCGTGATCTGCCCGCCTCAGCCTCTCAAAGTGCTGGGATTACAGGCGTGAGCCACTATGCCCGGCCAACAGCAGTTTTTAAAAATAACCTTATTGATAGGGAAACACAGTTATAAAATAAGCGCTAGTCACAGGTCAATTTTGATTAAATCAATGGTACTAAGTGGTCCAAACAACCTCAAGAACTGTAGACTCTAGGACTAAATATTCTCAATTTAGACCCAAGTTTAGGTCTAGGTGGCTCACCAGTGTCAGTTTCTTCAATTTCATGATAGAACAGCCTTTCTCAAAACAGTACTACCGTCCAGAGGGAGACCACAAAACCAGAAGTTTCAGGATAGGTTTAGGAATCAAATACTATCTCTAAATGTCAAGAGTGCTATGGCTTCTTGCTTGGCATTGCTTGTTTTACATTTCATTCGTTTATTATGAAACTGAACCACAGTGATAGAGCAGATACTTGTTCTACCCTGAGTTGTCCTGAGGTATATAGTCCCAAAGCAACAGAGAAACAAATCATGATTCTTATTCACCAAAACTTGTCAATCATTCCTGACACCAGGACTTAAAAAAAAAAAAACAACTCATGGTCTCATATATAGAGTTCAGTAAAGATACTGAAATTAAAGTTTAAAAAACAAAACAAAACAAACAAACACATGAGCCAGTCATGGCAGTGCTATATGCCTGTGGTACCAGCTATTCAGGAGGCCAGAAAATGAAATATTCTTCAGTGCTAAAAAGAAATGAGCTATTAAGCCATGAAGATATGGAGGAACCTTAAATGCATATTACTAAGTGAAAGAACCCAATCTAAAAAGGCTACATACTGTATGATTCCAACTATTTGACATTATGGAGACAATAAAAATATCAGTGGTTGCCAGGGAGTGGGGGAAGGAAGGGGTGAACAGGCAGAGCACAGAGGAGTTTTAGAGCAGTGAAATGATACTGCATATAATAATGATAGATACATTTGTCAAAACTCGTAAAAGAGTGAAATGAGATGTAAACTGACTTTGGTTAATAATGATGTGTCAATGTAGGTTCACTGTAACAAATGTATCACTGTGGAGCAGCAGATCAATAGTGGGGGAGGCTCTGTGTGTGGGGAGCATATAAAACTTATTTGTACTTTTTGTTCAATTTTTCTGTGAACCTAAAACTGCTCTAAAAAATAAAGTCTATTAAGAAACAAACCAGTGTACCACCCTTTGTTAGCCTTCTCTAGACTACTGCCTTTGAGAAAAATGGCTTAGAAGATAGCATGAAATGCATGGAAAAGTTAAAACAATGACAATTTAAACAGACTAATCACATTCAGATCCAGAAGTAACTTGCAAACTCTAGGTAGCAGAAAGGAATACTGACACAACTTAAGGGGCAATCTAGCATTTCATAAGCAATGTTTGTGTGTGGTCAGAATGCAAGGAGTGACTACCAAACAGAAAATGAGGACTTTCAGGTAAGAGCTGTTTCTACAAAGTAACATGTCCATCATCTGTATCAATGGGCTGGCCAATGGCTCTCAAAGTGAGGAAGACAAGTCAGAGTTCTGATGCTTGTCCTTCTGCAGAAATACAGGTGTGCTTAATGTATTAACTGAAGGCCCCTTATCTTGACCCCAGGTTTGACCACATTAAGAAGGGCTGAAGTGCTGGATATGTTATTTTAGAAAAAAGGAACTAAAAGATGATTCAAATTTCCTGTCTTCAACAATCTATACCAAAGGGAAGTAAAATTCCAGAGCAGGGCTGCAGGCTGGAACAGTAAGTCTGTTTTAAATTAAAAAGGTTGCCAAGGAATAGGGGAAAAGGGAAACAAGGAGTTTTTCTTCAGTGGTATATAGTTTCAGTTTTGAAAGACAAAAAAGTTCTAAAGAGGCCAGGTAGGGTGGCTTACACCTGTAGTCCCAGCAATTTGGGAGGCCAAGCCAGGAGGACTGCTTGAGCCCAGGAGTTCAAGACCAGCCTGGGAAATATAGTGAGATCCCATCTCTTAAGAAAAACAAAATTCTCAAGACAAGTTGTATAAAAATGTGAATACAGGCCAGGTGCAGTGGCTCACGCCTGTAATCCCAGCACTTTGGGAGGCTGAGGCAGGTGGATCACTTGTGCTCAGGAGTTCGAGACCAGCCTGGGCAACATGGTGAACCTCGTCTCTACCAAAAATACAAACAATTAGCTAGGCATGGTGGCACATGCCTGTGGTCCCAGCTACTCAGGAGGCTGAGGTGAGAGGATTGCTTGAGCCTGGGAGGTGGAGGTTGCAGTGAGCCGAGATTGTACTACTGCACTCCAATCTGTGTGACAGAGTGAGACCCTGTCTCCAAAAAAAATAAGACTCAAGAAATCAGAAATGGGCCGGGCACGGTGGCTCACGCCTGTACTCCCAGCACTTTGAGAGGCCAAGGTGGGTGGATGACGAGGTCAGGAGATCGAGACCATCCTGGCTAACACGGTGAAACCCCGTCTCTGCTAAAAATACAAAAAATTAGCCGGGCGTGGTGGCAGGCGCCTGTAGTCCCAGCTACTTGGGAGGCTGAGACGGGAGAATGGTGTGAACCCAGGAGGTGGAGCTTGCAGTGAGCCGAGATTGCACCACTGCACTCCACCCTGGGCGATGAGCAAGACTCCATCTCAAAAAAAAAAAAAAAAAAAAATCAGAAATGAAAGAGGAGACATTATAATGAATACTACACAACTACAAAGGATAAGAGACTACTATGCATAATCATATGGCAACCGATTGGAAAACCCAGAAAAAATGGAAAAATTCATTGACAATATAACCTATGAAGATTGAACCATGAAGAAATAGAAACCCTGAACAGATCAAAAATAAGAGATTAAATCTGTAGTAAGTCTCCCATCAAAGAAAAGCCCAGGACCTGATGGCTTCACTGCTGAATCCTACCAAATATTTAATGAAAAACTAATAGCAATCTGTCTCAAACTGCCCCCGCCACCGCCAAAAAAAGACAAAAACCATATGATCATCGTATTAAGATGCAGAAAATGCATGTGACAAAATTCAGCATCCTTTCATGATAAAAATTCTCTCACAATTAGGTATAGAAGGAATGTATCTCAACACAATAAAGGCCATATTTGAGAAGGCCACAGCTAACATTATACTCAATGGTGAAAAATTGAAAGTTTTTCTTCTAAAATCCAGAACAAGACTCTCCCCACTTCTATTCAACATAGTATTGTAGTATTAACAGTCCTTACTACAGCAATTAAAACGCAGACAAACAGAAAAGAAAGAAGTACAAATATCAGTTAGCTGATAACATAAAACTTTTTTTTGGCAAGATAGAGTCTTGCTCTGTCATCCAGGATGGAGGAGTGCAGTGACACAATCATGGCTTGCGGTAGCCTCAACTCCTGGGCTCAAGTGATCCTCCTGCCTCAGCCTCCCAAGTAGCTGAAACTACAGGTATGTGCCACCACACCTGGCTAATTTTTTCATTTCTTTTGGTAGAAATGGGGTCTCACTATGTTATCCAGGCTGGTCTCAAACTCCTGAGCTCCAGTGATCCTCCTGCCTCAGCTTTCCAAAGTGGGATTACAGGCATAAGCCACCAAGCCTGGCCCGTCATGATCTTATATACAGAAAACCCTAAAGACTCCACCAAAAACCCATTAGAACTAACAAACAAATACAGTAAAGTTGTAGGATACAAAATCAACACGCAAAAATCAGCAGCATTTCTGTAAACTAACAACTAGCTGAAAAATAAACCAAGAGATCAATCCCATTTACAATAGCTACAAAAAAAAAAAAAAAAAAAAAACTTAGAAACATATTTAAGCACGGAGGTAAAAGACCTGTACACTGAAAACTATAAAATGCTGAGAAAAGAAATTGAAGACACAAATAAATGAAAATATATCTTATGTTCATGGTTTGGAAGATTTTAATTTTAATTTAATTTAATTTAATTTTATGAGAGAGGGTCTTGCTCCGTGACTGACCCAGGCTGGACTGTAGTGGTGCAATCTTGGCTTACTGTAACCTCTACCTCCTGACCTCAGGTGATTCTCCCACCTCTGCCTCCAAAGTAGCATGCATCACCACACTTGGCTAATTTTAAAATTATTTG
The DNA here is from genome assembly GCF_002776525.5 of Piliocolobus tephrosceles. NCBI lineage: Eukaryota > Metazoa > Chordata > Mammalia > Primates > Cercopithecidae > Piliocolobus > Piliocolobus tephrosceles. The sequence continues at coordinate 132,944,401 of NC_045438.1, read as the reverse complement.
TAGAGATGGGATTTTGCCATGTTGCCAGGCTGGTCTCATACAATCCATCTGCCTTGGCCTCCCAAAATGCTGGGACTACAGCTGTGAGCCACCGTGCCCGGCCTTACTATTGTTAAAATGTCCATACTACTCAAAGTGATCTATCAGATTCAATGCAATCTCTATCACAATTGCGATGTTATTTTTCATATAAATAGAAAAACCAAACCTAAAATTCACATGCAATCACAAAAAATCCCAAATAGCCAAGGCAGTCACGAACACAAAGAAGAAAGCTGGACTGGGCGTGATGGCTCACGCCTGTAATCCCAGTACTTTGGGAGGCTGAAGCAGGCAGATCACTGGAGCCCAGGAGTTTGAGACCAGCCTGGGCAACACAGGGAGACCCCACCTCTACAAAAAATACAAAAATAGTTGGATGTGGTGGGGCACACCTGTAGTCCCAGCTACTTGGGAGACTGAGGTGGGAGGATCGCTTGAGCCCAGGAGGCGGAGGCTGAAGACAGCCATGATTGTGCCACTGCACTCCAGCCTGAGTGACAGTATGAGACCCTATCTCAAAACAAGAACAAAGCTGGAAGTGTCACACTACCTACTTTCAAACTATACTACAAAGCTACAGTAATTAAAACAGCATGGTCCTGGCAAAAAAAGCAGAAGCATAGACCAAAGGAACAATATAGAGAGCCCAGAAATGAACCCACGTGGCTGGGCGCGGTGTCTCACACCTATAATCCCAGCACTTTGGGAGGCCAAGGCAGGTGGATCGCAAGGTCAAGAGATTGAGACCATCCTGGTTAACATGGTAAAACCCCGTCTCTACTAAAAATACAAAAATTAGCTGGGCGCAGTGGCGTGCGCCTGTAGTCCCAGCTGCTGGGGAGGCTGAGGCAGGAGAATGGTGTGAACCCAGGAGGCGGAGCTTGCAGTGAGCCGAGATCACGCCACTGCGCTCCAGCCTGGGCGACAGAGTGAGACTCCGACTCAAAAAAAAAAAGAAATGAACCCACATATGTATGGTCAAGTGATCTTTGACAAAAATGCCAAGAATACAGAATGGGAAAAGGATGGTCTCTTCAATAAATGGTGTTGGAAAAACCGGATACAAAAAGAATGAAATTGCACTCCGAATACAAAAATCAAAATGGATGAAAGACTTAAACATAAGACCTGAAACTGAAAAACTACCAGAAGAAAACAAGGGGGAAACCCACATGACATTGGTCTGAGCAACGATTTTTTTGGGTTTCACCCCAAAAGCCCAGGGAGCAAAAGCGAATACAGACAAATGGGATAATATCAAACTAAAAAACTTCTGTACAGCAAAGGAAATAAGAGTGTGTACAGATAACCTATGGGTTGGGAAAAAATATTTGCATGCTATACATCTGATAGGGGTTAATATCCAAAATAATATGGAACTCAACTCAATAGTAAGAAAACAAACAAACAAACCTATTAAAAAACAGGCAAAGGACCTAAATACACATTTCTGAAAAGAAGACACACAAATGGCCAACAGATCTACTAAAAAAAAAAAGCTCAACATCATTAATCATTAGGGAAATGCAAATTAAAACCAAAATGAGATATCATTTCATATTTGTCAGAATGGCTGTTATCACAAAGATGAAAGATTTAGTGTTGGTGAGAATGTGGAGCAAAGGGAAGTCTTGAATGTTATTGGTGGGAATGTAAATTAGTACAACCCTCATGGAAAACTATATGGAGGTTCTTTAAAAATCTAAAAGTAGAGTTACCATATGATCCAGCAATCCCACTTCTGGACATTCATCTCAAAGATTTAAAATCAGTTTTGTTGGCCGGGCGTGGTGGCTCAAGCCTGTAATCCCAGCACTTTGGGAGGCCGAGATAGGCGGATCACAAGGTCAGAAGATCGAGACCATCCTGGCTAACATGGTGAAACCCCATCTCTACTAAAAATACAAAAAACTAGCCGGGCGAGGTGGCAGGCGCCTGTAGTCCCAGCTACTCGGGAGGCTGAGGCAGGAGAATGGCCTAAATCCAGGAGGCGGAGCTTGCAGTGAGCTGAGATCGCACCACTGCACTCCAGCCTGGGCAACAGAGCGAGACTCCGTCTCAAAAAAAAAAAAAAAAAAAAAAAAAATCAGTTTGTCTAAGTGATGTCTGCATTCCCATATTCATGGCAACACTATTCACAATAGTCAAGTTATGGAATCAACCTAAATTGATTTTAAAATCAATCTAAGTTGAGTCTATACAGATCAGATAAACAGACAATAAAATGTGGTATATACAGGTTGCTCCAAAATCCAAAATTGACACGACACGCAAAGGAAACGCTCATTTGGAGCATTTCGAAGTTTAGATTTTTGGATTAGAAATGTTCAGACAGTATGTATTCTGCAAATATTCCAAAATCTAAAAAATTCCCCTAACTGAAACTGGTACCAAGTGTTTCAGATTAGGGATATTCAACTTGTATACACAATGGAATGGAATACCATTCAGCCTTAAAAACAAGATGGAAATTCAGTCATTTGCAATGACATGGATGGAACTGGAAAACATAAATAAGCCAGGCACGGAAAGACAAATACTGCAACACTCTCACTTATATGTGAAATCTAAAACAATTGAACTCATAGAAGCAGAGAGTGGAATGGTGGTTACAGAGGCTGAAGGGTGAAGATAATGGGGAGATAATGATTAAAGAGTTAAAAAAGACAAAAAAAGGGAAAAAGTAAATTTAGTTTTAACTATAACAATATTTCTAGAAACATCTGACGAGTATCATTCATGCCTTATTTCTGTTACTAACCATATTTAATTGCTCAAATCATGAAGATACTAAGTTGAAGGTGGCTTTGAAACTCATTTCAAACCAGATATGCCAAGTTTTGTTCAAATTTTGTTTAGAAGTCTACTTATTGCTCCTCTTGATATGGAGAAGTAACATAATTAAGTACCCAGTCCTAGTGGTTAGTGCTCTGCAAACAACCAACAGCAGGGGAATGAAGCAAAGGAAAGACGTCTTAACAGCAAGGAAGTAATGTTTCAGCACCAGAGAGGATGAAAGAGGGTTACAATAGCCACAGGTCAAAAAGGATGGTTGGGAAACTCCAGAGTTCAGTTATTAGTTTTTTTGTTGTTACTAAATTTATTCTACTACTCATTTCCAGTTTTAAAAGTAGTGTTTTTCCAGTCTTAACACAGCTGTAAATTATATTAGTCAAAGCAAATAAATGGTTCTGTATCAAAGGTGTATGTAAGAATTGCTGAAGAACTTTTTCAAAATGCATATGTCTACTGCACATACCCCTTTCCTATTTAAGAATCACAGACAATTTCCCTGCCTCATATAGAAAGCAAACATAAAAAAAACCCATGTATTTCAGGGAATCACAAGTTCTATGTGACAAAGAAAAGTGATAAAGTGGGGGTTATTTCAAATAAAGTCGTCAGGAAGATATCTCTAAAGAGATTCTGTTGAACAAAGACCTGCATAAGGTGAAGGAGAAGGCACGTCCAAAGGTCCAAGGTAAGAATGAGCTTCACAAGACTAGGGAAAGAAAATAGGATTTTGAGTGGAATAGATGCAATTAGAGGATTTAAAACAGGGGAGTAATATGATTTGATTAACACTTAAGACCACTCAGGCCACTATGTGATAATGTGACATGAAGGGAGAAAAACAGAAGCAGAGAAAGGAAATTAGGAGGTCACTGTATTGATCCATTTGTGAAATGATGATGGCATGGGTTATAATGAGTTAATGGAAAAAGTAAAAAGTGGTTGGTATTGCATTTTTTTTTTTTTTTTTGAGACAGGGTCTCGCTCTGTCACTCAGGCTGTGGTGCAGTCTTGGCCCACTGCAATCTCTGCCTCCTGGGTTCAAGCAATTCTCGTGCCTCAGCCTCCCCAGTAGCTGGGATTTCAGTTGCATACCACCACACCCGGCTAATTTTTGTATTTTTGGTAGAGACAGGGTTTCATCAGGTAGGCCAGGTTGGTTTTGAACTCCCAATATCAGGTGATCCACCTGCCTCAGCCTCCCAAAGTGCTGAGATTACAGGCATGAACTGCACCTAGCTGGTACTGGATATATTCTGAAGGTAAAACACATAAAAACAGCTGATGGACTAGATGTAGACAGAGAAAAACAGAATTAAGAATTAACCTAAAAGGTTCAGGTTCTAAGCTTTTAGTCTGAGTGGCTGGGTGAACAGGGGGATAATTTACAAAAACAGGATGTGTAGGGTGAACCAAGCACTCTATTTTGAAAATGTTACATTTGAGATATTTATCAGATATCCAAATGGAGTTGTCAAGCAGACGGCTGGACATAAAAAGTTGGATTAAGTATAGAGATGAGCTGAGGCTAGAGACATCATGGGACTTGATGAAATCCCCCAGGAAGAGAGAAAAGAGGGCCAAGGGCTGAGTCCTTTTTCAGTTAATAGGAAAGACCTATCTATTTAAGTTCTCATTAATTGATATAAACAAAAAGTAAACAATAAGGGCAAGGTACTACTATAGACTTAAAGCTTTCATTTTTCTTTGGTAATCAAAGCATGCCTAAAATAAATATTCCAACATACAGTTACGTGAACGGACATGTACAAGCTATGAATGATTAAAATGGAGACTATCTTGCCCCAGGGATCTAGTGCACCCTGGCTGGTGTCAGCTTAAAGCCTTCCTCTCAACTGTGTGCTATTCACTGGGGTTATAATGAAGGTCCTATAGTTAATTAACTATAACTCCATCATTCTTGGGGAACAAATGCTTGCTTCTCTCAATTCCTCCTGCTTCTTTCCCTGTTTAGAATGTCTAACTTTGGGAGCTGTGCATTTAATCACTCCCATCTCTTGAATATAGCAAATACCCAGCTTTCCTTTACCTTCACTGACAGCAATGCCTGGGATCCAGATACTTCTGCACATACCAACTGCAGGAAGCTACTGTAAAGACACAGGTCCTAGTGATTTTATTATAGAACTGTGAAAGAGATGAGATTATACTCTGTTTTTTGGTGTTTGTATTACCTCTGTTTAGTGGAACACTATGGCAGCAAAAACAAAAAAATAAGTAAAAGCAAACCTATAGCTTTCATTGTATAGGATAAGGAAATTGTACAAAAAGAACTCAAATTATTACTTACTAAAATAGCATTCAAAATTTGGCCTCCACTGACTTATTGCTGTTGAACAAAGGTGACAATCTTTGGTGAAATCTAAACAGCTATTGTGCATAGTGCTAGAAGTTATAACCACCTGCAGACATTTCTGCCTTGTCATTTAGGCAGCTCAGATTGTGAATTGGTGATGATGGAGAAAGAGCTCTTGGGTCAAATTACTACACTTTGGATTTTGATAGTTTAAGGATTTTAGTAGCCTTAAGACAGTTACGGATAAACCCCTTTGGATCCCACTTCTGAAATATTCACTCCCTTACTGAAACACCTGACCAAGAATTAAGTTAGTCAGCCCTGGGTGTCTGAGGTTCCACATGCTCAGATTCAACTGACTGCAGATTAAAAATATTCAGAAACAGCAACAACAGCACAATAAAAATACAAGTAAAGGACAGGCACAGTGAGTCATGCCTATAATCCCAGTGTTTTGGGAGGCTGAGGTAGCAGGATCGTTTGAAGCCAACAGTTTGAGACCAGTCTGTGCAACATAGCAAGACCTGGTCTCTACGAGAAAAAAATTTAAAAATGAGCCAAGTGGGTGGCACATGCCTATAGTCCTAGCTACTTGGGGAGTGAGGTGGTAGGATCCCTTGAACCCAGGAGTTTGAGGTTATATTGAGTTATGATCACACCACTGCACTCCAGCCTGGGCAAGAGAGCAAGATCCCATCCCTTAAAAAAACAAAAAAACAAAAAAACCAAGTTAAAAAAAATGGTGTAACAACTTTACATAACATTTATATTATATTAGGTATTATAAGTAATCTAGAAACAATTTAAGGATACAGAGGCCATACGGTTATATATGTTATACGCAAACACTATGCCATTTTATGTAAGTACTTGAACACCTGTGGATTTTGATATCTGCAAGGGGTCTTAGAACCAATCCCCTGAGGACATTGAGGGATGACTGCATATTCTCTAGTTTTCCCCCTAACCTTTCCCTTGATTAGTAATTGGCCAACTTCTGGGGTTGACAAAGACATGCACTTCACCTCATGTCCTAAATATGTGTAGCTATACTCACCGAACCTCCCACAAATCCTGCCCTGAATTTCAGAGAGCAAAAGGTGAAGAAAAGGAACATATGCCAGAAAGCAATCACTTCAAAAGAGGAATTTACCAGAAAAGGAAGACAACTGGGGACTATAAACATACTTCCCTATAGTGGGAGGAAGGGTATTCAAAGGCCAGAGAAGAAGATAATCTCATCCTGCCAGTTATGGTCCTACCTGTCCTGACTCCAATGTTCGGAAATTTTTTTTTCTTTTTTCTTTTTTTTTTTAAGACAGAGTCTTACTCTGTCATGTTCTTCACAAATATTTTCTCCTTTCCACCCCCCTTTTTTCGAAACAGAGTCTTGCTCTGTTACCCAGGTTGGGTTGCAGTGGTGTGATCTCAGCTCACTGCAGCCTCTGCCTCCCAGGTTCAAAAGATTCTTGTGCCTCAGCCTCCCGAGGAGCTGGAATTACAGGCATGTGCCACCACGACCAGTTAATTTTTGTATTTTTAGTAGAGACAGGGTTTCTCCATGTTGGCTAGGCTAGTCTTGAACTCCTGACCCCAAGTAATCTGCCTGCCTCAGCCTCCCAAAGTGCTGGAATTACAAGCATAAGCCACCACACCTGGGTCCCCTTTTCCCTTTTTATAATTGCCCTTCTATCTATTCCTCAATCATCAATGTGGTAGGCAATCTCAACTTGTTCATCTCATTACCTCTCAGAGAGGGTTCTAATCTTTCCATCAATTAATTACTTTGGATGCAGGATGATCCATCTCTTCAGGCAATTCTGATATTCTAGAATTTTTGCTCTATGATCAATTTTTTTTTTTTTTTTTTTTTGAGACAGAGTCTCGCTCTGTCACCCAGGCTGGAGTGCAGTGCTGCGATCTCGGCTCACTGCAAGCTCTGCCTCCCAGGTTCACACCATTCTCCTGCCTCAGCCTCCCGAGTACCTGGGACTACAGGTGCCTGCCACCACGCCCAGTTACCTTTTTTTTGTATTTTTTAGTAGAGACGGGGGTTTTACGGTGTTAGCCACGATGGTCTCGATCACCTGACCTTGTGATCTGCCCGCCTCGGCCTCCCAAAGTGCTGGGATTACAGGCATGAGCCACCACGCCCAGCCTCTATGATCAAATTTAAAGCAACATTTTGTTTTTCTATGTCGACTGGCAAAATAAAATTTGAGGATCAAATGGGGCTCAATTTTTCATGATATTGTCTCATGTCAGGTAAGTACCTTGCATTCCTTGATCAAGAAAATTCTGACATGTGAGTGGGTCCACAACTATGAGGCAAGATTAATGACACCTTTATCTTTCAGCCTTACTTCTTAAGCCTGACATTAGAAATACTTTATTAAATATCAAGTAGGATCTACCGCCCCCAAATAAAATAGAAATGTGGAATAAGAAAAAAAAAGTCCTCATCTTCTTACAGTAAACAATCCACTACTAAAAACTACATCTTAGCAAATCCACATTTTAATAAATCAGATGCCATCTATTAACCAGGTATACGTTATAGCTGGTGGCATCTCCATCATTTATGATTTTCTACAGCAAATCAACTCAAATAAAATTCCTCAAAATACAAAGCTTTAAAGTGTGGCAAGAAAGAAGCCTGAGATTTTATTCCAATATTCTTTCATTTTGTGCAACAATATTAAAACCTTACTTCAGACAGTCCACCAGCTTTAAAGACCAATGGGCCCGGCACGGTGGCTCACGCCTGCAATCCCAGCACTTTGGGACGCCGAAGTGGGAGGATCATGAGGTCAGGAGATCAAGACCATCCTGGCCAACACGGTGAAACCCCGTCTCTACTAAAAATACGAAAAAATTAGCTGGGCGTGGTGGCGGGTGCCTGTAGTCCTAGCTACGCAGGAGGCTGAGGCAGGGGGAGGCGGAATTTGCCGTGAGCCGAGACCATGCCACTGCACTCCAGCCTGGGCGATAGAGCAAGACTCCGTCTCAAAAAAAAAAAAAAAAAAAAAAAGTCATCACCATTCTCTTAATCTCAAGTACCCAAGGACACATACACTGCGGAAGGTTGCAGGGACCTCTGCCTAGGAAAGCCAGGTATTGTCCAAGGTTTCTCCCCATGTGACACTCTGAAATATGGCCTCGTGGGAAGGGAAAGACTGCATTGTCCCCCAGCCTGACATCAGTGAAGGGTCTGTGCTGAGGAGGATTAGTGTAAGAGGAAAGAAGGCCTCTTGGCAGTTAAGATAGAGAAAGGCATCTGTCTCCTGCCCGTCCTTGGGCAATGGAACCTCTCGGTGTAAAACTTGATTGCACGTTCTATTTACTGAGATGGGAGAAAACCGCCTTAGGGCTGAAGGTAGGATGTGCTAGCGGCAACACTGCTCTTTATGCACTAAAAAAGTTTATGGAGATGTTTACACATGCATATCAAGGCACAGCACTTTTCCTTAAACTTATTCAAGTCACAGAGATCTTTATTCCTATGTCTTACTGCTGACCTTCTCCCTACTATGACCCTATTGTCCTGCCACTTCCCTTTTTCTGAGATGGTAATGATAATGACCAATAAATACTGAGGGAACTCAGAGACCAGTGCAGGCGGGGGTCCTCGGTATGCTGAGCGCTGGTCCCCTGGGCCCACTTTTTCTTTCTCTATACTCTGTCTCTGTGTCTCATTTCTTTTCTCAAGTCTCTCTTTCCACCTAACTAGAAACACCCACAGGTGTGGGGGGGCAGGCCACCCTTTCACTACACCCTTGGAATTTCCAAGAGCTAGGTGTCTTTGTCCATGGTGGGTCTCTTGGACCATATCTAAGTTTATATTAACAAAGTGACTCATGTTGGGGCCCTATATAGTTGGATTTTTGATGTTCCGCTCTTGTTGCCTAGGCTGGAGTGCAATGGTGTGATTTTGGCTCACTGCAACCTCTGTCTCCCAGGTTCAAGCGATTCTCCTGCATCAGCCTCCCAAGTAGCTGGGCATGTACCACATCTGGCTAATTTTCAGTAGAGACAGGGTTTCATCATGTTGGTCAAGCTGGTCTCAACCTCCTGACCTCAAGTGATCCACCTGCCTCGGCCTCCCAAAGTGCTGGGATTACAGGCATAAGCCACTGTGGCCAGCCCCTACATAGTTTTAAGATCAAGGTTGGACATACGGGAAAGACCAACCACATGATCAGAGGATTGGGTCTTTCCAACTTCCCAGCCTCCAGGGAAGGGAGGGAAAGCTTGAAGATTGAGCTCAATCACATGGCCAATGCTTCAATCAATACCTAATTAATGACATCTCAATAAAACTCTGAACACTTGAAGCTTGGGTGAGCATCCCGCGGTGGTGACACACATCAATGTGCCAGGAGGGTGACAAGTCCTGAGGACATAGAAGCTTCATGTTTAGTACCCTTTCAGACTTTCCCCTATGTGTCCTGATTGGTATTCTTTATAAAAAAACTATAGCAAGCTTAGGACTTTCTGAGGGGGTAATGCAAACCTCTTAATTTGTAGCCAGTTGGTTAGAAGAACAAGTGGCTTGTGGATCCTGTGGCTTGTGGTTAGTGTCTGAAGTGAGAGCAATCTTGTGGGGAACCATGCTCTTAACCTATGAAGTCTGCGATAACTCTGAGTAGTTAGCATCGGAATTACATTGTAAGCGATCACTCAAAATGTGTCAGGCAATGAATCCAGACAGTTATACATAACAGCCATGATTCCTGACAGTATGGGGCTTACAACATAGAAGAGAAACAAGTAAATAAACATGGTTAGAAATTGTGGTGATTAAAGATATTAAGGAGTATAATACATTTTAAGAAACGATGTAACACATTCCAACATGAGGCTATTAATAGGAAATCATTTATGATCAACTAAATCTGACTACTGGAATAGTTGCTTGCCGGGGGCTAAATAGCCATTTATGAATCTATGAATGATTGGACTTCATATCTTGGGAGCTACAAAGATATCTGAGGAGCTGCAGAATTGTACAAAATGAAGCAGTTTCCAGGGGTTTCTCTGATCTGAAAACAGATGAGTGCTAAAAATGCAAAGATACTTGTAATCCCCTTATCAAAACCAACAACACCTCTTAGTAGTTATTTTCATTATTTTTCCCCCCAACTATCTGTAGTAAGAAACATTTGGTTCCTTCACCTAACAGGAACTTGGCAGTAACTAAATGAAATGCCAGACAGATTTTTGAATTTGGACCTCTCTAGACATAGAATTTAGAATTCCTATGGTAAGTCATCTGTGTTACGTTCTTTTCTGCTAGTTAATTTGCTGGTTTACTGAAATTAGCAAACAGGGCAAGATATGTACCACTTAACAAGTGAAAGCCAAGGGGAAAAAACATTACCATGCATGCTGTGCTCCAAATGTCAGCAGGGGTATTATAGCCAGATCCTATCAGAACTTCCAAGGAACGATACTGCCTTGTTTGAATATCTTCAGTGAAATGTTTGTGCTGAGAAAACGAAGGAAACAATATTTTAAACTTCATTCGAAAAAGTAACAAGTCAATACTGCTTAACAATGAAGATGGAAATAAACTCTCTGAAGTTTTGCCCAAACCAAAGTTCTCACTTTGCTTATTTCTTAAACAGCATTTTTATGTTATTAGCTCCAACAATCCTTTGCCTTACACACAGCTACTCCAAATTATTTTTACAAACAAATGAGCCTAAACTTAATATAGATACACAGGCCTAGGAAACAACAACAGCTTTATTCTTTTTAAAAATTGTTTTAGTAAAGATGGGGTCTTGCTATGTTGCCCATGCTGGACTCAAAACTCCTGGGCTCCAAGTGATCCACCCGCCTTGGCCTCCCAAAGTGCTGGGATTACAGGCGTGAGCTACCACACCAAGGAATCCAAACGCTTTAACCCTGCAATTTACTATACTTGTCTTTAATAAGTATCTTTCTATGCCTTTATTGGTGATGTTGATGTTCTACCTAGAGTACTTTTTGCTGTTTTGGTCAAATTTCATCTAGTACCCTTTGAAGCCCTGGTCTATACTAGTTTTCCACCTGAAGCTTTCTCTGGGTAATTTCCTCTTTTCACAAACACTGTTCCCTGTTTTTAAATTGCAATAGGATTAGAGAATCGTCTTCCACATTTTCCTATAACATTTGAGTAACTGAATTTTGTTTCCTGTATATGACTCATAAGCTTCTTTTTGCCTTCATTATTCATTTATTTTTTATCATGGACAATTTCAAATATATACAAAAGTAGAAAGAATCATGAACCCCATGCCATTTATTATACTAGTGTCACAAAGCAATTACCACTCATTGCCAGTCTATTTTCAACTGTATCCCAACTCTGCCACTGTACCTACACCAGATTTTGAAGTACATACTAGACATTTTATTTTCATTCATAAATATGGCTTTCTGAAAGATTACTCTTTTTAACTGTGACACTTTGTCACCTAAAAAAAAAAAAAAATTAAGATTCAAAACCAAACAATCAGAGTTTCAATGTTGAAAGTGAACATCAAATCTTTAGTATGAGAGGTGAAAACAGGCTGAGTGCGGCACATCACTATGCAATTATCTTACAGACTTCCACTGGGGGAAAAAGTTTCACATAAAGATTAAGAATTAGAATGGCGGCCGGGCGCAGTGGCTCAAGCCTGTAATCCCAGAACTTTGGGAGGCCGAGACGGGCGGATCACGAGGTCAGGAGATCGAGACCATCCTGGCTAACACGGTGAAACCCCGTCTCTACTAAAAATACAAAAAATTAGCCGGGCGAGGTGGCCGGCGACTGTGGTCCCAGCTACTTGGGAGGCTGAGGCAGGAGAATGGCGTGAACCTGGGAGGCGGAGGTTGCAGTGAGCTGAGATCCAGCTACTGCACTCCAGCCCGGGCGACAGAGCAAGACTCCGTCTCAAAAAAAAAAAAAAAAAAAAAAAAGAAAGAATTAGAGTGGCATCAGTCTTTAGTACCATCAAGACTGGAAACTAGAAAACAATGGAGCAACGACATTCTGAAAGAAAATGTTTTCTAACCTAGAATTCTCTACACAGGAAACTGAGTGTGAAAGCAGAATAAAGACTATCAGATGTGCAAATCCTACCTTTCCCCCACCCAATCTCATACCCTTTCTCAGGAAACTATTGCATGTTGCATGTACTCTACAAAAAAGATGACATAAACCAAGAAAGATAGGGGACACAGAAAACAGGGGATATATATATAGAGAAAATAATAAACCTCCAGGATGATGCTGAAGGGAAATCCCAAATGACAGTAATGTAGCAGACCTACAGGGCAACCCAATCAGATGAACAGAGATTAGAAGACTCCAGGTTCTAGGACAGAGCGCTTTAGAAAGATAATAGTAGAAAGAACACTCAATGTATCTGTACATATTAAAGTGTATTTACAACACTGGGTAAAAGTATGGGATTGAATTAAGTGATCAACAGTACAAAGAAAACTAAGCAAATGAAACATGTTATGTTTCATAACATGTTTCAGAATGGAATGAAACCATGGAAAGGTTCAGAAAGGAAAAGGAACCACAATATATGCTCAGTTCAGCTGAGGATAGCATTAGAGTCTCAATGATACAAACATGGAAGGGTCATGTAGCCAAAAATTAGATTACATTGGGGAAATGAGGAATTTGTGCTGTGATGCTAGATAAGTCCCATTTTCGAGGAGGAAAAAAATAATATGTAACACTGAAAACAAAATTGGAGTAATATAACCTGTTATTAGTGATATAAAGGTAAATACTGTTATGGGGAGTGAAAAACTAGTGAAAGAAGTAGGCAGATTTTTAAATAAAAGCTTCAATAACTCACTGTCTCCCTCACTGTGTAAATAAATGCATGCCTGATAAGCAAAAAAGAAAAAGAAAAGAATAAAAAACTTAGTACAGTGGTCCCTCAGTGTACTTCGGGGATTAGTTTCAGAATTCCCCGAGCATAACAAAATCTGTGCATACTCAAGTTTCACAGTTGGCCCAGAACTCAAATATACAAAAAGCCAGCCCTCCAAATATGTGCATTTCACATTCCTCAAATACTGTTTTCCATCCTTGTTTGGTTAAAAAAAATCTGTGTATAAGTGGACTTGTGTAGTTCAAATCTACGTTGTTCAAAAGTTGACTGTATTTTTAATAATACAGCTCATTAAAAATTATGTAAAATTCCATTACTGAATGCCAGATGCTGATGTGCTGAAGAGATCAAGAAGTGAGATCCAATCTGAATCCAATGGGGTGCAACACACATGTATTGTTCACCACTGTGCCCTAATGCCTACATCAGAGTATGTGCCAATATGTTTGCTGAATGAGTGAATGGGTGAAAAGAACGTAGTTATTTTTTTTTTTTTTTGAGACGGAGTCTCGCTCTGTCAACCAGGCTGGAGTGCAGTGGTGTGATCTTGGCTCACTGCAAGCTCCGCCTCCTGGGTTCACGCCATTCTCCTGCCTCCGCCTCCCGAGTAGCTGGGACTACAGGTGCCCGCCACCAAGTCCGGCTGATTTCTTTTTTGTATTTTTAGTAGAGACGGGGTTTCACTGTGTTAGCCAGGATGGTCTCGATCTCCTGACCTCGTGATCCGCTCGCCTCGGCCTCCCAAAGTGCTGGGATTAGAGGCGTGAGCCAAGAACGCAGTCATTTTAAATGCAGAGACACTGTTATGGTTTGAATGTCTGTCCCCTTTGAAACTAATATTGAAACTTCATGTCCAATGTTCACAGTACTACTAGCAGGTGGGACCTTTAAGCCTTTAAGAGGTGGCTGGGTCATGAGGGGTTGCCTTCACAAATGGACTAATGGGTTATCACAGGGTGGGAATGAATTAACAGAGTAGACTTGTTATAAAAGTTGAAGAGAGATTAATTCTGTTGTGATGTAAGTAACAGAAGACTCTACCGGAATAAAGAAAAGTGTGCCACATAGATAAGAAAACACACATGAAGGTGTTCCAAACATAAAGGCACAGGAGCCTGAAACATGGTGTGGACAGGAAACTGGCATTTGATGTTTGTACAGTGTGGTATTTGTTAGAGTCAATACATTTCTCCACAATTTGCTAAAATATTTACTGAGTACCCTGCTATGTACCAGGCACTGTTCTAAGTACTAAATATAGATACAGCAGTAAACCAGAAAAACTTTGTTGTAATACGATGTACATTCTATTGAGAGGCTTATTAAGCAAATAAACATACAATATTAGGTTGTGTTAAGTGTTGTGGAGAAAAAAAAAGTTACAGGGAGAAAGGAAGAGTAGGCAAATACATGAGTGAATATGATAAAGGTATAAGTGTTTGGAGAGTGGGGGTTTGTTAATTACATTAGGTGTTTAGGGGGGAAGATCACCCTGATAAGTGATATCTGGGTAAAAACTTAAAGAAAATGAAGGAGTTGTACGTGAAGAGGATTCCAAGCAGAAGGAAGAGTAAGTTCTCTTTGCTTGGTGGTGTGTGGGCCATGGTAAGGACTTTGGTATTCATTCTGAAGGGAGCCACTGCAAAGTTTAGAGAATATATGATTTGACTTACATTTAAAATGGCCGACTAGACACAGGTAGTATGTGCCTCATCCACAGAAGGGAACCAGAACAGTCAGAAGATACTCACATTTTGAACACATTGTCCAGGAAAGAATGCTAGGATTCACCAGAGAAGTGACAGGAAGCACCAGAAGGAAAGGGTTTGAGGAAGCTGGCATGGGCATATAGTAAGAGAGAAATCCCCAGCATTCCACATTCTGAAAATGGGTTTTATGACCTTGGTTATGGGAGAAACCCTGAACCAACTAGGGCCTTGGGCCTGACATACAGAACTGCCTAAAGTTTGGACAGATGTTGCTCCAAAAAGGGAACCCACAGAGAATGCCACAGGCATCTGAGTCTAAGCGGCTTCAGCTGGGTGCCATTTTGACAGCCTTGATACCAGGGATCTGCAGACACAGCTGCTGTCACTCTACTGCTCTGAGGAAGGAGAGGGGAGGCTAGGCACTCTCATGCACTCCCGGGAGGGTCCCTATCACCCTGCCATGGGCTGCTGTTGAGACCAAGATGTAAGTGGACCACATTCCCCACAGCGCCTTCCCCATGCTGCTGGCCTAAGAGGGACCCTCCCCTCTCTGGTCCCAGGCATAAAGTGCTATTTTGAGAGTTTAATGCTAGGTTGTGCCTTGCCCTTTCGGGCTGACCTGGCTGTAGCTACCACTTGGCTGAGGAGGGACAGGGAAACCAGGCTCTCCTATGCATACCTAAGAAAACAGGCTTCTGTGAGACTAAGACTTGAGTGTACCATAACTCCCCACAGTTTCTTGCCCATGCTGTTCATTTGAGAGGGAACCTACCCTTTCAGTCACAGGCCAACAGCTGGCACCATTTTGCGAGTTTACAGCTGGGCTATGCGCTGCCCTTGGGTGACATGGCTGCAACTGCCACCCAGCTGGGAGACGGACAGCAGAGACCAAGCTTCTCTAAGCACACTTAGGAAAATATCCATTGCCCTGCTATGAGCGGTTGTAAAACTAGGGACTAGCCCCCTCCAATCCATCACAGCTAACAACAACAACACAGACTGCTTGGGTCCCAGCGGGTTGCTCCACCACTCTAACTGCCATCCCCTACATTACACCAACTGCCCAGGGGACTGAGAACCTGCTCATATATCCAGTCAGAGACCCAAGAATTCACCCCTCCAAGACCCATTAACACGGGAACCAACATAAACTGCTCTGGGGCCTAAAAACAGGAACACTGAGCCCACTAATGCCACCATCAGGGTCCAAAGACTGGCTCAGTTGGCATACAAGTCCCCAGCAAAACCTCACTACAACCTAAACTGTACCCTAAGCCACAGAGGAAACTGCAGATACCCCTGACCCTGTGTACTGCCAAAAAAGTTACACAAAAACCATATTACCAGAGGTACCCAAAATCAAAATCAACAAGTATCTTACTTAACCAACAACATATATACAACTTCAGAAAAATATTCTCCCCTACAAAAGCAATTTCAAAAAAATTGAAACAAGTGACTACTGCAACAAACATGCAGATATCAACGGAAGACACAGAAAACATAAACAGGTAAATATGACAGCACCAAAGGACCACAACAATTGTCCAGCAACAGATCCCAACAAAAAAGAATCCCTTGAAATGCCAAATAAATCAAAATATTAATTTTAAAGAAGCTCAATAAGATGCAAGAGAAATCTGAAAATCAATACCAGGAAATCAGAAAATCCATTCAAGATTTTGAATGAGAAATTTACCAAGGTGACAGACATCCTAACAACAACAAACCCCAGAAATTCTAGAACTAAAAAACTCATTGAAGCAGGGCACAGTTGCTCACATCTGTAATCCTAGCACTTTTGGAGGCTAAGGTGCTTGAGCCCAGGAGTTCGAGACAAGCCTGGGCAACACAGTGAGACCTGTCTCTACCAAAAAAAAGTAGATAGGTGTGTTGGCATGCACCTGGGGTCCCAGCTACTCAGGAGGCTGAGGCAGGAGGATCGCTTGAGCCCAGGAGATTGAAGCTGCAGTGAGCTGTGATCATACCACTGCATTCCAGCCTGGGTGACAGAGTGAGACAATGTCTCAAATAAATTAATAAATTAAATAAAAAATGTATTCAAGGAAATACAAAACACATTCGAAAGCTTCAATAATAGACTAGAACAAGCAGAAGAATCTGAGAACTTGAAGACAGGTCCTCTGAAATATTCTAGTCAGATAAATATAAGGAAATAAAAAAAATTAGCTGAGCCTGGTGGTGTGTGCCTGTAGTCTCAACTACTCAGGAGGCTAGGGCAGGAGGACTGCTTGAGCCCAGGAGTTAAAGGTTGCAACAAGCTATGATGGCACCACTTCATTTCTACCTAAGCAACAGAGACCCTGTTTCTAAATAATAATAATACTAATTAATTAATTAAATGAATAATTTTTTTTTAAGTTTAGAAAACCTCTTTAAGAAAATAGTAGATAAAAATTTCCCAAGTCTAACAAGTGAGTTAAGGCATCCAGATACAGGAGGCCCACTGATCCCCAGGCAAATACTGGGGAAAGGGAGGGGAGACTTTCCTACAAGAAACAAAAGCTGAGGGATTAAAAAAAAAAAAAAAAAGCTGAGGGATTTTATCAACACCAGACCCGTCCTTACAAGAAATCTTAAAGATGGCCGGGCGCGGTGGCTCAAGCCTGTAATCCCAGCACTTTGGGAGGCCGAGACGGGCGCATCACGAGGTCAGGAGATCGAGACCATCCTGGCTAACACGGTGAAACCCCATCTCTACTAAAAATACAAAAACTAGCCGGGCGAGGTGGCGGGCGCCTGTAGTCCCAGCTACTCGGGAGGCTGAGGCAGGAGAATTGCTTGAACCTGGGAAGCAAAGGCTGCAGTGAGCAGAGATTGCATCACCGCACTCCAGCCTGGGCAACAGAGTGAGACTCCATTTAAAAAAAAAAAAAAAGAAAAGAAAGAAAGTAGTATGAAAATTTCTCAAAGAACAAAAAATAAAACTACCACATGATCTAGCAGTTCCACTGCTGGGTATCTGCCTAAAGGAAAATAAATCATATCAAAAAGATACCTGTACTTGTATGTTTATCACAGCACTATTCATAATAAAAACTGTGGAATCAACCCAAGTTTCTAGGAGTAAAGAAAATGTGGTATGGAATGGTACACAATATCTTTCAGCCATAAAAAAAGAATGAAATCACGTGTTTTGCAGCAACATGGACGGAACTGGATGCCATTATCATAATTGAAACAACTCAAAGATAAATACCACATGTTCTCACTTGTAAGTGGGAGCTACATAATGTGTCCACATGGAGGCAGTGTGGAATGATGAACAATGAAGACTCAGAGGGTGGGGTGAAAGGGTAGATGAAGGGAGGTTGCTTGGTGGTTACAATGTGCACTGTTCCAGTGATGGGTCCACTGAAGGCCCTGACTTCACCACAATGCAATATATCAACCTAACAAACTGCACTTATACCTCATGAACATGTACAAATTAAAAAATAAGAGTATCACTCTGATAGATGTGTTGCCAACAGTCTATGGGGAGCAAGGTCAGCAGAAGGGAGAAAGTGAAGAAGCTATTGCAGTCACTACTGAAGTCATCCAGGGTGACCCGGACCAGATGATAGCGTAGTGGAGTAATTCTAATTACTTGGAAAGCTGCTCCACATTCTTATCAGTCAGTGCTAAGCTGCTTTTTCTAAAAGGTTATCACAGTATCCTAGAATCAATATGGGAAATAAGATCCTTCTGAGGTCTGAACCATGTCCCATTTAAAAGCATATGGTTCTTTGAGTACTGTCATTTATGTGTGAATCATTCTATCATAGATTTTAAAAAGATGTCCATTAAAAATAACATTGGTCAGGCATGGTGGCTCATGCCTGTAATCTCAACACTTTGCGAGGCCGAGGCAGACAGATCACTTGAGGTCCAGAGTTTGAGACCAGCCTGCCCAACATGGTGAAACCCCTCCTCTACTAAAAATACAAAAATTAGCCAGGGCATGGTGGCGCACGCCTGTAATCCTAGCTACTTAGAAGGCTAAGGCAGGAGAATCACTTGAATCCGGTGGGCAGAGGTTCCAGTGAGCTGAAATTGTGTCACTGTACTCCAGCCTGGGTGACAGAGCGAGACTCTGTCTCAAACAAAAAAACCTTAAAACACTTTCTTATTAGATACATAGTAAAAAACAACAGTACAAATAATTTGCCAATGAAAATCCACTATTCCACTATTTAGCCTGAAGATCATAGAAGAAAATACTTTTCTGAGTTGTTAAAGGTAGAATAACTGATGTATCTTTTCTTTTCTTTTTTTTTGAGATGGAGTTTCACTCTTGTTGCCCAGGCTGGAGTGCAATGGTGCAATCTCGGCTCACCGCAACCTCTGCCTCCCAGGTTCAAGTGATTCTCCTGCCTCAGCCTGCAGAGTAGCTGGGATCACAGGCATGTGAAAACACGCCCGGCTAATTTTTTTGTATTTTTAGTAGAGATGGGGTTTCTCCATGTGGTCAGGCTGGTCTCGAACTCCTGACCTCAGGTGATCCGCCCGCCTCTGCCTCCCAAAGTGATGGGATTACAGGCATAAGCCACCATACCCGGCTAACTGATGTATCTTTTCTAGAGTGTAATATGACACTATACATCAAAAAACATACAATTATTTGTAATTACATGTCATTAAGAATAATTAAAAATAAGTTAAATGACACTATACATCATAAAGCCCTTTCAGAAATCATGGAACTTCTGACTTAGCAATTCTATGTCTAGGACATGTCCTAAGAAAATATACAAAGATTTAGGCCAGGCATGGTGGCTCAAGCCTGTAATCCCAGCACTTTGGGAGGCCGAGATGGGCGGATCACGAGGTCAGGAGATCGAGACCATCCTGGCTAACACGGTGAAACCCCGTCTCCACTAAAAAATACAAAAAACTAGCCGGGCGAGGTGGCGGGCGCCTGTAGTCCCAGCTACTCCGGAGGCTGAGGCAGGAGAACGGCATAAACCCAGGAGGCGGAGCTTGCAGTGAGCTGAGATCCGGCCACTGCACTCCAGCCTGGGCGACACAGTGAGACTCTGTCTCAAAAAAAAAAAAAAAAAAAATAGAAAATATACAAAGATTTGTGTGCAGAGTCTCATCACAAAGAGCTGTTAAAAATACGTAGATTAAAGTGTACTAGGGAAACTATGCAATGAACTGAATTGTATTTAAATTTTTGGCTGACAAAACAAAGTGTCCAAAATATGTTAAGTGAATTAAAAGGAGGTTATAATTTATAAGTTAGTCATCATTTTGAAAATGGGAGTAGGGGAGTATGAACATAAACACTGAGTGTCTAAAAGTTAATAATGAAATATATATATACAAGACTGGCCAGGAGTTGAGATTACTGAATCTGGGTAATGGGTAATTGGAGTGGGGTGGGGTAACAGAAGGACTTTTCATGATCACCATTACCATTCTTTCTACTTTCGTAACTATATTTAAACTTTTCCACAGTAAAAGGTTATTTTAAATGTGAAAAAATATTCACTGAAGTGTTGTGTCAATCTGGGTATAGAATTACAGATGTTTTGCATAACTAAGTCCAAATTCTCATTCATTCTCCCAGTCACTTCAAAACACCATTGAGACAAGTTTAACTTACCACCCAACAAGCATTTCCAAGATCAGCAATCTTCACCTTGAGCTTTTCTGCATTTTTTGGCTCAAGGGGATTAACAAGAAAATTTCCAGCCGTGGATTTTCCTACAGACAACAGGCATCATCAATAAGACTGTTCAATGAACAGAGAAATACTCAATGAGTAATAAAGTTCTCCAAGGTAAGAGTAAGACAGTCAGCAATACCCAAAAGACAACTTACATTTTTCTAAGACAAAAAGAGCATAGCAACACCTTGAGTTTCTAGAATTAAAAAGCTCTGCCCTCATAGCAACAAATGAAATGCTGTGTACCCAGTACATGATGGATAAAGTTAGTTACAGACTACAATTTAAAGGTAACTTAGACATACCTGTTGTAAAGCTATAGTTACATAAACAATGATACTTTTAGTCTAGAAATCTATGATTGTGTTGTGCAGGGAAGGAGTGTTGAGGAAGTATAGCTGCATAGGTACCTTTGTTGTCCAGTGGTCCATTATGTTCTTGCTCTTGTTCATCTTCACAGGGTATCTCTGCCCGAATGCTTTCTTGAAGTTGGCTAATGTGTTGTTCACTGAATGACTGATCTATAGTTGAGGAAGACTGGCACACCATGGTGTCTGACACCTCAGATTTTATAGGTGTACAAGAGTCTGTTTCTTGAGATGTGCTGCTGTCTCCATTTTGGGAGCTTAGGAAACTAGATTCCTGATTCAAATTTTGAACATCACAGTCATTAGCATTATGTAGATCCTCTTTATGTCTTAATGTTTCACTATTACTGTTCTGAGTATAATTAATGACTTCAATCACTCCATTGCAATTAATTTCTGCTGCACCACCCTCTGTATCACGTTCCATAAGTGTTTGATCCTGGCCAATGGTACTTGACTCTTCTAAGGAACAAACGAACAAAAAAAGATGTATGCATATGTGTGTGAGTGAAAGAACAGAAACATTTCTCACAAGATTAAAACATTTTCTAGAACTTATACTGAGTGACATAAAAACATGACTAAACATCTAAAACCTATTTCTGGAAGGGCCAAGATCTTACTTTTACCCAATTGTTAAATGAAATCTATGTTCCATTTCCTGAGAAAAGTTACAAATTACATTTAAATATTACCTGCCTAACATTTATGACAAGATCCATATTCTTATAAAGATACCCCCAGAAATATGTTGTATGTATGAAACCACTGTATCATATAGCAATGATAAATTAACGTTAAAGTGTGTTGTAAAGTAATTTTTGTGATGTTCTATTTATACCAAGTCTTTCTTGGGTCATTTTATTAGGTGGGTTCTCTTTCAAGGGTCTTTCAACAGGACTCTCTGATTCTTCTTGCTTGTTTGGTCTTTTTTGCCCAGGGCCCGACTCTTTCTCCATTTCCTCAATTTCCTGCATTCGCTTCTCTAGTAATTCTGCCTGGCGCTTCTGCTTCTTCTTCAATTTCTTCTTCTTATTCTTTGACATTTTGTCAGCCTGGGCGGAGATTACAAACAGATAAAGCCTTCAGGTAGCTAATTAATTACCCCCAGTTGGAGATAGTTGTTAACTTTAATTACTTCCTAATTAAATTTCACAAATCTTTCCCTAACATAGCACTTAAGTCTTTCATTAAATTAAAAGATGTGGGATACTCTTATAAACCCAAATAAAAACAGAATAAATAACAAAGTGTGTCTTCTGAGCAGTCTGTGGGGCTGGTTTACATTCAAACTCAAATTTTTTAGAGGCCTCACCAGTACAAATTTGATGAAGGTGCATGGGAATTTACTGGAGAAAATTATAGAAGCGCAGGAATTTTTTTTCCTTTTGGTTCTCAAACTTGAAACAAACTATTACCATCCACAACAGAAGAACCCAGGCCTGCAGTCCATAGATCAAAATTAGATATAGAAACACCTTATACTTACTGGTTTAGGTTGGGGAGCAGTACTGACTGAAAAGAAAAGAAAACCAAGTAAGAATTCTGGCATTCATCAGGCAATATAAACTAAGGCTCAGATAAAACACTCTACCAGAATGAAAAGTCTTTCTTACGTAGTCTACATTGCAGAAAAAACTATTATTTTTAAACGACTTAAGCAGAAGCCATATTATTGTTAACATTTTTAAAGAAAATAATGCATAACAGAAATTGCAAAACTTAAAAAAAAAAAAAAAGGTAGCATCAGTAAGTGCAAAGAACCAAGTTCCCATTTCTGGTTTCCACGACTAAAGCTGCTAAAATCACCTATTTTCCATTTCCATGCACTGCTTTAAATAGAAAGGGACAAGCAACAACCTCTTCACCTCAAATGCTATCCAGAATCTGTCAGTTTTAAAAGGGGAGTCTAGGTGACATCAAGAGCTATAGTAATTTGCTCTATAGCATGTCATGGATAACTGTAGCTTAGCTGGAAGGCAGATCTTCAGTCTTCCTCTTTTAAAAATATTTGTATAATAACTCTGGTTAAAAAAACACATAATAGGCCAGGCACGGTGGCTCAAGCCTGTAATCCCAGCACTTTGGGAGGCCGAGATGGGCGAATCACGAGGTCAGGAGATCGAGACCATCCTGGCTAACACGGTGAAACTCCAACTCTACTAAAAAATACAAAAAACTAGCCGGGCGAGGTGGTGGGTGCCTGTAGTGCCAGCTACTCGGGAGGCTGAGGCAGGAGAATGGCGTAAACCCGGGAGGCGGAGCTTGCAGTGAGCTGAGATCTGGCCACTGCACTCCAGCCTGGGTGACACAGCAAGACTCCGTCTCAAAAAAAAAAAAAAAAAAA
>NC_045438.1:132879567-132921168 GCF_002776525.5 Piliocolobus tephrosceles | reverse complement strand
AACTCCCCATTTCCCCCTTCTTTAGTCTTCCTTTTTAAAGGAAGTATATAACTAATACTTCAACTTGAGAATCAAACAAGTTCCTAAAAAGTGACACTATTAAAACTAAAATCTGTATCTCAAAAGAAAAAAAAAAACATAAAGCAGCCTTATATATTTATTTATTTAATGTTATGTCTTGAGACAGGGTCTCACATTGTTGCTTAGGCTGGAGTGCAGTAGCACTATCACAACTCGCGGCAGCCTTGACCTCCTAGGCTCAAACAATCATCCTGCCCCAGCCTCCTGAGTAACTGGACTACAGGCATGCACCACCATGCCTGGCTAATTTTTTAAATTTTTGTAGAGACAAGGTCTTACTATATTGCCTAGCCTGGTCTCAAACTCCTGGGCTCAAATGATCCTCCCACCTCAGCCTCCCAAAGTGTTGGGTTATAGGCATGAGCCACTGTGCCTGGTCCCATAATTTATTTGGTATATAATACTGTATGGCACACTACTAACTGCTTCACCATTTAATCCCAATAATTCCCAGTGGAGGGAAAATAAAGCAAAATAACTCAGCTAAGGTTTCTCAGTGTAGGATGAAACCCAAAGTCAAACCAGGTGTGTCTACTCCAGTGTTTAAACCCAAACTCTTAATAGCAATGTTATCTTGTCCCTCTATAGACTACCAGTCCTGTAAATGAGCATGTGTGATCACAGTAAGAGGTAAACACTTCAAAAATCATCAAATCATAAGAAAAAATATTTTTAAACAATACACACCAGCTTTTATAAGCTACAACACAAAGACACAACAATATCTAGTTTTCTCTTTCCCCTATGAAAGTAACAGTGAGAATGTCTCTTGGAAGCTGATAATATTTCTTAAATATGTTATTATTGAAATGGATTGAATAGTGTTTAATTCCCTGGTAACAGAATAAAAATAGAAATTTCTTTTAACTTCTAATGAGAGCAAAGTCCCTAAAAGAAAATATACCTGCAGATCCGGAAGGCGGAGGAGCTCCAGATCGCTGCCACTCTGTTGCTTCTGCAGCCAGCCTCCGAATGTACTGCTCATTCACTGACAATAAGATGTTCTCTGGTTTAATGTCAGTGTGGATGATACGGCACTTGGTATGTAAGTAATCAAGACCCTGTAACACCTGAATGGAAATAGAATGGCAGACTTGCAAATACAAAATACAGGTTTTCTGGATAAGCACAAGAGATTATAACAGGACATTAAAAAAAAAAGATATGGTAGCGTTTTCTATAGAGAATAAAAGCACCTTTTAAAAAAAGCACAAAAAACTTTCTCAGAAAGATTTTTTTTTTTTTTTAGACAAAGTCTCGTTCTGTTGCCCAGGCTGGAGTGCAGTGGCGCGATCTCGGCTGACTGCAAGCTCCGCATCCTGGGTTCCCGCCATTCTCCTGCCTCAGCCTCCCCAGTAGCTGGGACTACAGAAGCCTGCCACCATGCCCAGCTAATTTTTTGTAGTTTTAGTAGAGATGGGGTTTCACCACGTTAGCCAGGATGATCTTGATCTCCTGACCTCGTGATCCACCCATCTGGGCCTCCCAAAGTGCTAGGATTAGAGGCGTGAGCCACCACGCCCGGCCCTCAGAAAGATTAAACTATGAAAAAGGCAAGAATTTATTTACAATAAAAAATTCTTCAATGCTTTACAAAGCTAATTCTATTTGGAGATATTCTTCAACTATGTACATTGCAAACACTGAGAATAAACATTCAACACACCCTCTAAGTGTTGTAATGTAGGTGATGACAGAGATTTAGATATCTTTAATTCAAATTTCCTCATTGATGAAGAACTGAGGTCTCTTGCGCCCAGTTTGGAGCTCTTTCCAGGACATATTATCCAAACAAATTTTTGCCCCTTGAAGTATTAAAATGTTCCTGATGGTAAAATTCTACACTGTATATTG
This sequence comes from Piliocolobus tephrosceles, assembly GCF_002776525.5. Lineage (NCBI taxonomy): Eukaryota > Metazoa > Chordata > Mammalia > Primates > Cercopithecidae > Piliocolobus > Piliocolobus tephrosceles. The sequence goes on along the minus strand of NC_045438.1, from coordinate 132,919,233 downwards.
AAAGCTCTTTAGAAAATTAGAAAATTCCCATGAATCATGCTGTATAAAGAGATGGCAATAATCTGACATAGCAATTATCTATTCATGTAAAATTACTATTTGCAACCAGAACTTCTGGATAAGGGCTCCAATGTTCCCAAGTTAGGAACCTCAGCTTCCCTTTCTAATTATTATAGGAGGCAAACCTAGGCAAAAATAGTTATGCTATAACATTTAAAAACAGAATAAGCACAATAAACTCTAAAGGTTGAATGAAATATTTAATTTTAGCAATTAAAATTAAGTTTTTTAAATCTTTCAGACGGAGTCTTGCTCTGTCGTCCAGGCTGGAGTACAGTGGCATGATCTCGGCTCACTGCAACTTCCGCCTCCTGGGTTCAACCGATTCTCCTGCCTCAGCCTCCCGAGTAGCTGGGATTACAGGTGCTCGCCACCATGCCCGGTTAATTTTTGTATTTTTAGTAGAGACAGGGTTTTGCATTGGTGGCCAGGCTGGTCTTGAACTCCTGACCTCAGGTGATCTGCCTGCCTTGGCCTCCCAAAGTGCTGGGATTACAGGCGTAAGCCACTGTGCCCAACCAATAACTTACTTTTTAAAACAAAAATTCTTTTTTTTGAGATGGAGTCTCACTCTGTTGCCCAGGCTGGAGTGCAGTGTCGCAATCTCGGCTCACTGCAAGCTCTGCCTCCCGGGTTCACGCCATTCTCCTGCCTCAGCCTCCCGAGTAGCTGGGACTACAGGTGCCCGCCACCACGCCTAGCTAACTTTTTGTATTTTTAGTAGAGATGGCGTTCACCGTGTTAGCCAGGATGGTCTCGATCTCCTGACCTCATGATCCGCCTGCCTCGGCCTCCCAAAGTGCTGGAATTACAGGCGTGGGCCACTGCACCCGGCCTTAAAACAAAAATTCTATTGGAAAAAATAAACTCCTGACACTTTAAGAATATTAAAAAATCACTACAAAGTCAAGACTAAGATACATACTTGCTGAATAATTTTTTTGACACAAGGCAGTGGAAGCCCCTGATAACTGGACTTGATGATCCACTTGAGCAGATGATGCCCCAAAACTTCAAATACCATGCAGATATCTAGGAATTCATTAAGGAGGAAAAAAAAAGGCACAAAAGAAGAACAGGGCAAGACAAGCTGTGAATTCCACCCATTAAAATATTATGTATTGTTTTCTTTCAGTATAAAAAGTTACAGAGCTTGAATGAATAAATATGTAGCTGTCAATATTCTAAAACTTCAAAGTCTAATGCTATAGTCAATGAAAGCATCCATGAAACATAAAATTGTGGGCAGTTGGCTTATCAGTATTATTATGTACATTAAAATACTCAATGGTAAAAGAAAAAGTGAAACCTACATATGCAAATAGTGAAAGAAAGCACTAGGCTCAAGCTGTTGATTAGGTAAATTAGTTTCTTCCCTAATATCAAAATTGGTGTCCGGGGTAAAAATTCCCACTCTCACAGTTTCAAAGCAAGGAAAAACAAATCATTCCTTAACCATAGAAGATACGAATGTACAAGAAAGACTTAAACCTCAAAAATGTAAATGCCAACTTTTTTTTAAATAGGACACTTGCTTGATGCTCTGCAGTTTACAAAACTAATCTTGATTCCAGCGCCACCATGTGTTGTCCTTATGTATGAACAACCTGATGACACCACACAGTAGGAATATTCTGAGTCTAAAATTGTGCAGGGCACAACAGGGATTTTAGTAGTATCTTGATGTCTTCCACCCCCACTAGCTTCTACATGCAAGTCAATACATATATATATAGTAATGGTCTAGTGCTCAGACTTTAAGATTCTGCATTAAAGGAAAGCCTGAGCTCCTTGGAAAAATGACCAAATCCAACACAGGAAAAATACAGGGTAAACTTGGAACACCTTGCTGTTCCAACAAATAAGATAATATGTCTGGAAGAAACAGGAGCCATCTTGAAAAGGATGTCACCAGCCATGTGGAGACTTTTTTTTTTGAGACGGAGTCTCGCTCTGTTGCCTAGGCTGGAGTGCAGTGGCGCTATCTCAGTTCACTGCAACCTCCGCCTCTCGGCACTACAGGCGCGCACCACCATGCTGGGCTAATTTTTCTATTTTTAGTAGAGACGGGGTTTCACCATATTGGCCAGGCTGGTCTCGAACTCCTGACCTCGTGATCCACCCGCCTCGGCCTCCCAAAGTGCTGGGATTAGAGGTGTGAGCCACTGCACCCGGCCAGACCATTTTAAAGAATAAAATTACGAGTTAATATATGAATTGAAAACAGAACAAGTCCACACTGATCTGAAAGTAAGTGTGGAGGCAGGAGGAAGAGAAACATCTTCTTTAGAGAAGAAAGCCAAATAATAAATATATAAGGGATTACAGAAGTAGAAAATCACCATTTTACAATCACTATAGTATATACTATTACTAATTCAGATAAGAATCAGTGAATACTAAAACAACATGTGAAAGACTGTTGGGAAAAAGGATTGTCACAGTGTCAAAATATCATTCCACAGATTGCTTATTAATTACGAAAAGAACAAAGTACCTTTACAACTGGGAAATCTGGAAGGCATTGCCTTAACCAAGTGATCAAACTTATTACCACCAATGATAAGCACCAATTCACATTATGTGCCTTCTAATGCAATATACTGAGAAGACTAAAACATAATCCATGTATAAGAAAATGTGGCACATATACACCATGGAATACTATGCAGCCATAAAAAAGGATGAGTTTGCGTCCTTTGTAGGGACATGGATGCAGCTGGAAACCATCATTCTTAGCAAACTATCACAAGAAGAGAAAACCAAACACCGCATGTTCTCACTCATAGGTGGGAACTGAACAATGAGATCACTTGGACTCGGGAAGGGGAACATCACACACTGGGGCCTATCATGGGGAGGGGGGAGGGGGGAGGGATTGCATTGGGGAGTTATACCTGATATAAATGATGAATTGATGGGTGCTGACGAGTTGATGGGTGCAGCACACCAACATGGCACAGATATACATATGTTACAAACCTGCACGTTATGCACATGTACCCTAGAACTTAAAGTATAATTAAAAACAAAAACAAAAACAAAAACAAAACAAAACAAAACAAAAAAAACATAATCCATGTAGTATGCTTGACAAACACAGTTAACCTGAATTTAATCATGAGGGAACAAACAAATCCAAACTAAGGTGGCATAAAACAACTAGCGTGGATTCTTAAATAAGTAAAAAAAAAAAAAAAAAGGCAATTTCATAAAAGAAATGTTCCAAATTACCTAAAATTAAGAGTACATGACAACCTCAAACACAGATCAAAATTACAACAAGAGGCCGGGCGCGGTGGCTCAAGCCTGTAATCCCAGCACTTTGGGAGGCCGAGACAGGCGGATCACGAGGTCGGGAGATCGAGATCACCCTGGCTAACACAGTGAAACCCCGTCTCTACTAAAAAATACAAAAACCTAGCTGGACGAGGTGGCGGGCGCCGGTAGTCCCAGCTACTTGGGAGGCTGAGGCAGGAGAATGGCGTAAACCCGGGAGGCGGAGCTTGCAGTGAGCTGAGATCTGGCCACTGCACTCTAGCCTGCGCGACTGAGCCAGACTCCGTCTCAAAAAAAACAAAAAACAAAAAACAAAATTACAACAAGATAGCATCTCAAACTAATAAATGACCAAAATAAAAAAACTAAACATCACCAAATGTAGGTGAGGTTGTCCAACAATTAGAACTCTTGTATTATGCTAGGAGGAAGTCTAAAATGGTACACGTGCTTTGGAAAACTGCTTGGCAAATTCTTAAATATAAAACCTATGCAGGGCCAGGCATGGTGGCTCATGCCTGTAATCCTAACACTTTGGGAGGCCGAGACAGGTGGATCCTTTGAGCCCAGGAGTTCAAGGAGACCAGCCTGGGAAACAAGGTAAAACCCCATCCCCATAAGAAAAATCCAAAATTAGCCAAGTGTGGTGGCATGTTCCTGTAGTCCCACCTACTCGGGAGGCTGAGGTGAGAGGATCACCTGAGCCCAGGAGGTCAAGGCAGAGCAGAGATTATGCCACTGCACTCTAGCCTGAGTGACAGAGTGAGACCCTGTCTCAAAAAGAAAACAAACAAACAAACAAAAAAAAACCTTGCACCTATCAAGTTTTCTGCTTTAGCCAAGATGGAGTAACAGGGACTGGATTTATCTTATTGAAAAAACAATACTCAAATAGACCAAATACAGAAACAACAGAAGACTCTGGACATCAGACAACAAGTACAGTGGTTCCTGAAAAAAAGAAACAAGAGCTGAGCCCTGGGACTGCCCCATCTTATTGCCTTGAGGCTTTCCAGGTAGACTCCACAAGTTGAATCAATGGGAGCTGAGAGTCTGGAGAGACCAAGGCAGCTATAATTCACTGAACAAGGTACCGAGAGGGGAGAGCTGCAGAAAGAGAGAAATTTGGAGATTTGCAGAGGGGGCCCGCCCCTTTAAGGATTCAGCAAAGCACATGTGTGTGAGGAAACTAGCAGAAGCAGAGAAGAAAAAAACATCTTAAAGGATTATAGAGAACAATGCCCAGCATTCACATAGGGCTTGGAACAGTGCCTGTTCCCAGCAAAGAGACTAGAAAAATTCAGTCACAGGGTATTGGGTAGGATATATTTGGGAAGGTCTTGCCTCAGCAGAGGGAATGATTAGCTCTGGACTGAGCAATGCTTTGGATCCATCTAACAAATCATAAAAGTAAAATCTAAACGGATAAAACACTTTCCGAGTAACATAATAGCATCCCACAACAAGGCTCAAGAAGATTTACAGAAATACAAAACATCCAGTAGCCAACAAGGTAAAACTTACAAATGTGATCACCAGGCAATAAAACATATCCGAAATTAAAATAATCAATCATGTGAAACTGACTCAGAACCATCACAGATGTTAGAATTAGACAAGGACATTAAATGGTTATTACAGCTGTATTCCATATGTTCAAAAAATTAAGTAGAGATATGAAAGGTATTTTTTAGAAGACTGAAAATGGGCCGGGCGCGGTGGATCATGACTGTAATCCCAGCACTTTGGCAGGCCGAGGTGGATGGATCACGAGGTCAGGAGTTCGAGACCAGCCTGACCAATATGGTGAAATTTCGTCTCTACTAAAAATACATAAAAAACTAGCCAGGTGTGGTGGCGCATACCTGTAGTCCCAGCTACTCAGGAGGCTAAGGCAGGAGAATCACTTGAACCCAGGAGGCAGAGGTTGTAGTGAGCCAAGACTGCACCACTGCACTCCATCCTGGGCAATAGAGGGAGACTCCATCTCAAAAAAAAAAAAAGGACTGAAAATGAACTTCCAGAGACAAAAAGTGCAATGTGAGAGATGAAAACACACTGGATGGAATAAATGGCAGATTATTGTAGAATAAAAAGATCAGTGAACTTGACGGCACAGCAACAGAATTAGTCCAAAATAAAACAATTTGGAAAAACAATCCAAACAAATCCACACATCCACAAAAGAGTAAGCTGTGGGGGCAACTCAAATAGTGACCCCCAAAAAGGGAAGACAGGAAGGAGGTGAAAGTATGTGCTTTTTGTAATGAATCAACAAATCATAAAGGTAAAGATTCACCAAGTAGCAAAGCATACCCCGAAGTGCTTAGATTCTGGATATCATTTCCCACTCAATGGAATTAGGGTTTCTTAGAGAAAAATTGATTCTAGATTTAAGACAGGAAATTCACAAGGTGAGCCTGGAACAACTTGATGCCAGGTAATAAACTGCCAAAATGTCATACAGATCCTGACTCAAGTAAGAATCACAAACTAGAGAAGATTCTGAGAAGATGGTGGAGTTAGAAGCAACCAGAAATCTGTTTCCCACCTAGACAATCAATGCATTGGTAGAATCTGCCTAATGTGAATCTTAAGAAACCCTGGAGTCTACTGAATGCTCACAACTTCCAGAAGAGGAGGCTTGGATAATAAATTATTATAAATGTTGGTCAATTTCAGTTCTTAGCACAGTGGCACCCACCTATCCACTAATCCTACAGCAAGCAGCCCTGCACACAGTTTGTTGGAGCCACAGTGGGCAAAAAAGATCCTGTTCCAAGTATCAGAGAGGCGGGTGGCCATTTTTGTACCCCCACTCCATTGTCCCTCCTCTGGCTGAAGTGATCTTGCAAGGATTTATAGGGCCAGTGCCCTATTTCCTCTCCTTCATTTCTTTCTTTTTCCCCTTTGGGAGTTAGACATTAAGACTAGGACATTTATGGCCAGGCACAGTGTCTCACACCTGTCATCCCAGCACTTTGGGAGGCCAAGGTGGGCAGATCACTTGAGGCCAGCAGTTTGAGACCAGCCTGGCCAACATGGTGAAATGCTGTCTCTACTAAAAATACAAAAATTAGCCAGGTGTGGTGGCATGCACCTGTAATCCCAGCTACACGGGAGGCTGAGGCAAAAGAATTGCTTGAACCCAGGAGGCAGAGGTTGCAGTGAGCTGAGACGGTGCCACTGTACCTGTCTGTGTGACAGAGAGAGACTCTTGTCTCTAAATAAATAAATAGACTAGGACATTCAAAAGCAACTGCATATAGAGGTAAAATCAGAAAGTGACTGTGCATGTCCAGGGAAAGATGCAGCCTGAGCAAAGACCTTTCGTTTACGTCTCAGGCGGATCCTTGGAAGAGACAGACTACATAACAAAAACAAAAACAAAAACAAAAACAAAAACAAAAACAAAACAGGGCCAGGCACAGTGGCTCATGTATGTAACCCCAGCACTTCGGGAGGCTGAGGCAGGATGACTGCTTGAGCCCAGGGGTTTGAGACCACCCTGGGCAACATAGCAAGACCCCATCTCCACAAAAAATAAAAAATTAGCTGGGTGTGGTGGCATACAACTGTAATCTCAGCTATTTGAAAGGCTGAGGGAGGAGGATTGCTTGAATCCAGGATGTCGAGGCTGCAGTAAGCCATGACTGTGTCACTGTACTCCAGCCTTGGCAAGAGAGTGAGATCCTGTCTCAGAGAAAAAAAAAAAAAAACCCCATCAAACCTTAGGAATATGGCCAAATCTAATCTCCAGAGTTACCATATTAGATTTAAAAGTCCAGTTTTCAAAAGAAAATCACAAGGCATATGAAGAAATAGTTAAGTACAGCATATTCAATTAACAAAAATAAATCAACAGATATTGTCCCTGAAAAAGACTTGATGCAGACCTACTAGATAAAGACTTTAAAACAAATGTCTTGCCAGGCGCGGTGGCTCAAGCCTGTAATCCCAGCACTTTGGGAGGCCGAGACGGGCGGATCCCAAGGTCAGGAGATCGAGACCATCCTGGCTAACATGGTGAAACCCCGTCTCTACTAAAAACTACAAAAACTAGCCAGGCGCCTGTAGTCCCAGCTACCCGGGAGGCTGAGGCAGGAGAATGGCGTGAACCCGGGAGGCGGAGCTTGCAGTGAGCTGAGATCCGGCCATAGCACTCCAGCCTGGGTGATAGAGTGAGACTCCGTCTCAAAAAAAAACAAAAAACAAAAACAAAAAAAACACAAATGTCTTAAAGATGCTCAGGCCAGGTGTGGTGGTTCATTCCTATAACCCTATCACTTTGGGAGGCCAAGGCAGGAGGATTGCTTGAACCCAGGAGTTCAAGACCAACCTGGGCAACACAGTGAGACTCTCAAAAAGTTTAAAAATTAGCTGGGTGTGGTGGTATGCACCCGTAGTCTGGAGTCTTAGGCAGGAGAAGCACTTGAGTCTGGGTAGTCAAGGCTGATGTGAGCCGTGTTCCCACCACCACACTCCAGCCTGGGTAGTGTCAAGACCTTGACAGAGCAAGACCTTATCTCAGGGAAAAAAAAAAAGCTCAAAGAACAAAAGATGCGGAGAAAGTCAAGAAAACAATATATGAACAAAATGGAAATATTAATAAGGATTAAAAAAAAAACTAAACAGAAATCAAAGGAATTCTGGTGCTGAAAAGTACAATAACCGAAATAAAAAATTAACTAGAGGGATTCAAAGGCAGATCTGGGTAGGCAGAAGAAAGAATCAGCAAACCTGAAGTTAGGATGACGGAAATTATCAAGTGTGAGGAACAGAAAGAAAAAAGATTGAAGAAAAGTGAAGAGGCTTAAGGGACCTGAGGGACATCATCAAGTAGACCAAATATACACTGTGGCAGTCCCAGAAGAAGAACAGAGGAGGAGGCTGGGCACGGTGGCTCACGCCTGTAATCCCAGCACTTTAGGAGGCCAAGGCAAGTGGATTACTTGAGGTCAGGACTTCGAGACCAGCCTGGCCAACGTGGTGAAATCTCGTCTCTACTGATACACAAAAATTAGCTGTGTGTGGTGGTGTGCACCTGTAATCCCAGCTACTCAGAAGGCTGAGGCAGGAGAACAGCTTAAACCTGGGAGGCAGAGATTGCAGTGAGCTGAGACTGCACCACTGTACTCCAGACTGGGTGACAGAGTGAGACGCCATCTCAAAAAAAAAAAAAAATTAAAGAAGAAACGGCCAGAGAGAATATTTGAAAAAAACAATGGTTGAAAACTTCTCAAATTTGATGAAAGACATGGATCCAAGAAGCTCAATGAGCATCAAGTAAGATGAACTCGAAGAGACCCACACCAAGACATATTATAATCAAACTTTTGAAAGATAAAGAGGGAATCTTGAAAGCATCAAGAAGAGTGACTCTTCACATACAAGGGATCCTCAATAAGATTATCAGCAAGTTTCTCATCAGAAATTTTGGAGGCCAGAAAGCAGTGGGCTAATATATTCGAAATACTAAAAGAAAAATAATGTCAACCAAGAATCCTGTATTAAGCAAAACAGTATTTCAAAAGTGAGAGAAAAATTAAGACATCTCATGCAAACAGAAGTTGATAGAGTTCATTACCAGATGTGCCCTGTAAGAAATGGTCAAGGGAGTCCTATAGGGTGAAATGAAAAGACACTAAACAATAACACAAAGCCAGGCATCCATATGAAGAAATAAAGATTATCAATGAAAGTAAATACTTGAGTAATTATAAAAGCTAATATTATTGTAATAATGGTTTATAACTCTTTTTGTTTTCTACATGATTTAAAAAAACCAATATGTCAAATAATAATTATTAGTCTAAAAGCTAGTATAACTTTGGTTTGGTAGAATATATATAAAAAAAAAAGATCCAACTATATGCTGTCTACAAGAGACTCACTTTAGATCCAAAGACACAAACAGATTAAAAGTGAAAGGTTGAGGAAAAGATTCCATGCAAATAGTAACCAAAAGAAATCAGGGGTGGCTATATTAATATCAGACAAAATAGACTTTAAATCCGAAAAAGTTGCAAGAGATAAAGGAGGACATTATATATATTAATAAAAGGTTCAACATACCACCAAGATATAACAATTATAGACATTTACATACTTATTAAAAGACCACCAAACTATATAAAACATATAAAACAAAAATTGACATAATTAAAGGGAGAAATAGTTCTACAATAATAGTTGATTTTAATGCCACTCTCTCAATAATGTATAGAATAAGCAGACAGAATATAAGCAAGGAAATAGAGGACTTAACACAATAAACCAATGAGATGTAATAGTCATTTAACAGGTAGAGTTTCAGTTTTACAAGACGAAAAGTTACGAAGATGGATGATGGTAATGACTGCACAATTTTATGTCATGTGTACTTTACCACAATAAAGAAAAAATTAGACCAAAGAAGAAGAAGAACAATAAGAACAATAACAACAACCAGTAGTAGCAGTAGTAATAGTAGCAGCAGCAGCAGACAAAAACAAAATAAAGCACAAGACATTTGGAGAGACTGAAACACTGACTAGAGAAACTTGTGACTAAAACTGGCCCCAATTTTTTTTTTGGTATAATAATTGCATTCAGGTGATCTTTTTATTTAACAAATCTTTTTGTCAGAGAATGCATCTTGTTCTGCCAGCCACACTGGAATATAGTGGTGCTATCACAGCTCACTGCAGCCTCAAACTCACAGGCTCAAGTGACCCTGCTGCTTCAGCCTCCCAAGTAGCTGGGACTACAGGCATGAGCTACCATGCCTGTCTAGTATTTTTTATTTTTGTAGAGACAGGGTCTTGCTATGCTGCCCAGGCTAGTCTTGAACACCTCAACTTCACAAGGTGCTGGGATTACAGGCATGAGCCACAGTGACTGGCTAGGTTATATTTTAAGAGTCCTTGCCGTTTAGAAATGCATTCTAAAACAATTACAGATAAAATGTTTAAGACTGGCTACAGAATTATCAGGAGGTACAGACAAAACAAGATTGGCTATAAGTTGATAACTCCTGAAATGGGTAATGGATCTGTGGGGATTCGTTAAACTATCCCTACTTCTTTACATTTGAAATTTACCTACAATTCTGCTGGGAAAAAAAATTTTTTTTACCCCCCTCCGTGGTGGAGTCTTGCTCTGTCACACAGGCTGGAGTGCAGTGGCATGATCTCAGGTCACTGCAACCCCCGCCTCCCGGGTTCAAACGATTCTCCTACCTCAGCCTCCCAAGTAGCTGGGATTACAGGCATGTGCCACCACGCCTCGCTCATTTTTGTATTTTTAGTAGAGACGGGGGTTTCACCATATTGGCCAGTTTGGTCTTGAACTTCTGACCTCGTGATCCGCCCGCCTTGGCCTACCAAAGTGCTAGGATTACAGGCATGAGCCACTGCACCTGGCCAAGAATGTTTTTAAACAAGCAATTAAATAGGCTGGGCATGGTGGCTCACGCTTGTAATCCCAGCACTTTGGGAGGCTGTGGCGGGTAGATCACCTGAAGTCAGGAGTTAGAGACCAACCTCATCAACATGGCAAAACCCTGCCTCTACTAAAAATACAAAAAGTAACTGTGCGTGGTGGTGTGCACCTCTAATCTCAGCTACTCGGGAGGGTGAGGCAGGAGAATCACTTGAACCCAGAAGGCGGAGGTTGCAGTGAGCCGAGATTGAGCCACTGCACTCCAGCCTAGGCAACAAGAACGAAACTCTGTCTTAAAATAAATAAATAAATAAAAATTAAAAAGCAATTAAATAAATTTATCAAAACAAGATTATTTAAAATGCAGATTACTTAAAAAGACTAAACATAAAATAGGATTGTAAAGCTATTCTCTTAATGTTTCTAGCTTTGATCTGCTTTTTATTTGTTGAGAGAAATATTACAATTTGAAAATGTTGTTTTAATTTGTAAGCAGTGATATTGAAATGACCAAACATATAGTAGCTTAAAAAAATATTTGATAGAACATCATAATCAATTGGCAAATTAGAAAAAACAGATATGGCCAGATTAAATAATAGAAAAAACAGATACGCGCTCCAGCCTGGGCAGCAGAGCGAGACTCCATCTCAAAAAAAAAAAAAAAAGAATTCTAACCAAGAAATTTTTAAAAAACACACACAGGGTGTCGTGATGGCCATATCTGTTTTTTCTATTATTTAATCTTGTAATGTTTGTCCTTGTGCCAGATTTATTAATTTGCGAAAGTTCCAAGTAAAACTATAGAAATACTCTCAAATCTCCCCAGTAATGCCGAGTACCTTTATTTGACCCTAAGCAAAGAAGGCTTTTTAACTATTGAAATATCTTAGTACGTTTGAATTTCAAGTTGCAAGATATTTTTCTTTTCTTTTTTTTTTTTTTTTTCGATGGAGTTTCATTCTTATTGCCCAGGCTGGAGCGCAGTGGCCGGATCTCAGCTCACTGCAAGCTCCGCCTCCCGGGTTTACGCCATTCTCCTGCCTCAGACTCTGGAGTAGCTGGGACTACAGGCGCCCACCACCACGTCTGGCTAGTTTTTTGTATTTTTTAGTAGAGACGGGGTTTCACCGTGTTAGCCAGGATGGTCTCGATCTCCTGACCTCGTGATCTGCCCGTCTCGGCCTCCCAAAGTGCTGGGATTACAGGCTTGAGCCACCGCGCCCGGCCTAGAATTCTTAATTCTTTGAAAACACACACACAGAGAGAGAGAGAGAGAGAGAGAGAGAGAGAGAGAGAGAGCCATCTACAAAATGACCACAATAAGCACAAGATACTGTTTTAAGATGGTTGCAACAGTTTTCCTTACACATCTGGGGGATCTGTGATTTGTATTTTTCTAAGAAATGACTCAGAATTGACTTTAGAACAACAGTCTTTCCACATTATCAACTGTTTTCTCTCCTTTCCAACTTCCTTCCTGCTCTGTTCAAATCTCTTCCCATAGTCTACATGAAAACTACAGTCACATGTAATCCTGTCTCCTTTAAATAAAAAAAGATCAACGGCAATTAGGAATGTGCATTAAAGGAAGCTAAACATGCATGAAAAGTAAAATAATATGAAATGTCTTTATACATTTTAAGAATAGCTTATAAACAGGTATTTTAGAGTCTCCAATCTAAGTAAGATTTGACTTCACCTTTTACTGAAAAATCTGATTGACCTTTATAAGCATAGCTGTTTCAACAACCTTTCAATTAGCTCACCGCACATCACTTTGATACCTGTGAAGAAAATCAGCTACGGTTCCTTCCAATTCTACAATTCTAAAAATCCAGATAAAAACATAAAACAACTCAGTTTTTCATTATAACAGAACGCGAACAATTACACCCTTTTAGACTCTAAACATAATCTACATTCATAGCCTCTTCAAAGTTGAGGCTTGGAATAATACATAAAATCATACCTTAAATTGTTTACCCAGTTTCTTCCTTTATCTTTCTCTTTCTTTCTTTTAGACAGTATCTTTTCTTTTTTTAAGACAGAGTCTGGCTCTGTCGCCCAGGCTGGAGTGCAGTGGGCTCAATCTCGGCTCACTGCAACCTCTGCCTCCCGGGTTCAAGTGATTCTCCAGCCTCAGTCTCCCCAGTAGCTGGGATTACAGGAGCCTGCCACCACGCCCAACTAATTCTTGTATTTTAGTAGAAACAGGGTTTCACCATGTTTGCCAGGTGGGTCTTGAACTCCTGACCTCAGGTTATCCGCCTGCCTCGGTCTCCCAAAGTGCTGGGATTACAGGTGTGAGCCACCGTGCCCAGTCAACACAGTATTTTTCATAATAAATTATTTCCCTTAAAAGTTTTTGTGCTAACAAAAATCACAGAATCTTTACTTGGTGATACAAGGCATTTTCTAAAAGTTTCTTTTGATTTCGGTCTAATTGCCTGAAAAGGGGACAAAAAAAGCAATATCCTGAAAAATCACACCACACAAAATCAGACAAAATTCAGATCTGTGTTCAGAAGTGTACAATAAAAGAGGTAATTTTATTATAATTTGCCTTGAGAAAAGACACCAAGGCCATCTACACAACAAATCTAGTTCCTTTCTTTGGGATTGAGATGATTTATTCTCAAATAGGTTTTTAAAAGGATACGTGTTCCATTAACTCCTGATATTTTAAAGTCATCTAGTAGTTGAACAACCATCTCTCTGTTTGGATCATTAGGGTCTGAATTGCGAACCTGTAGTGGGGAAGAGACAGTATTTAGCAAAAGGTAAAGCATGGAAATAAGCCAAATGGTACGGGAAGAATACTTACAGCAAATTAACTACAAGAAAGAGCTCACATAAATCTATCTTTAAAATATACTAAAATTTCAATAGCTTTAATGGAGAAAAATCTTAGTCAATTCATAAGAGGAAATACAACCAACAGGAACTATTTTTCTAATTAAACTATTTTGCTCCCTGATATCAAAGTGTGGCCTCCAAATTAACTGCAGATTACCAGGCTATGAGGAACTAAGAAGCTTTTGCAGGATGCGAATCAACTATAGCACTAACAGCACTGTTTATTTCAGCTGACATTTTTTTTTTTTTCATGGAAAAACTTTCTCAATGAAGAAAACAGTATGATAATTTACTTTTGGGTAGGTACAAGGCTCCTAAACTTGTCACAAACGGACATTCTGAAAAGTACTGTCTTAAGCCAGGTGCAGTGGCTTGTACCTGTAACCCCAGTTACTCTGAAGGCTAAGGCAGATCACCTGAGGCCAGGAGTCGAAAATAAGAAAAGTACTGCCATAGAAATCTCCTAGTGCAACATTCTCACTTTATGAATAAAAAATCTAAAACTCAGAAAAAAATGGTAACATGGAGAACATACCGGGGTAAAGGCGACCTAAACCCAGGTTTTCTAATTCTGAGTTTAAGTTCCTTCTACCACAATGGCATATTCCTAATTTAAAACAAAATTAAAAGTACATTTTTGATAGAATTTATCTCAGTTTCCAGGTATAAATGCAATCAGTAAATACAGTATTTTTATATTATGTATTCTATAACATATTTGAAAACAACAAAAAAGATGTTATACATTTATTTACACAACTTTCCTTTTAACCATAGTAGGAAAGAAAAAACATTATGACAGTAGTTACCTGGCCTGTAAAACATACTCAGTGAATATTTTTATTCATTTGAAAGGTTTTTGGTTCATGTGTGTAAGAGGAATTCTAATCATAGCATTTTCCACCAGTTCCCTACTACATGCATGGAATGTGTAAATATTGTTGTCTTCCTTAACCTCTTTAAGGATACTAGAACTTTATAGAGAAAATTATCCATGCTGAAGAGTCTCCACTTGGTGTGCTTTAATTCAATGAAACTTGATTTATTTATAATTCTTGGCATTCATACATATAATCTAATACTCACTGACTTCAGCAACCGGATTTCATCTAGTGCTGTTTCGGTGTAATGTTCAGCACTTTTAACTACTTTCATTGCCACAAATTTCTTCCCCCTAAGAAACAAACACAGGCAATTAAGACTACATAGCCTACCCTTACTTTAGGAAGCTAAGGTTTAGCTATAAGATGGTTAAAAACGAAAAATACTGATTTCATCTTTCCCTGTAGCCCAAACAAGCTACTTCTATGGGAACATTTGTACTTGTTAATGATGCTAACTGGCCAGATTTCATTTATAGGAAGAATAAAAAATCTGTTCTCAGATAATCTCAGTTGTTGAATATTTTCTAAGTTAAAATCCTTCTTTTGAGTATCTCCCTGAATTTCAAGTGAAACTTCAAAATGAGGATAAATAAGGGGAAAGATATTACCAAATTCCAAGTGTTCTGTGTATCTGTATATAGGTAAAAACTAAAAGGTTAATAGCTGTAGTATTTTCCCACAGGCAGCCAGAATAAATATTTGGGTGAAGAGAAAACAATAAAAATAACAAAAAAAAAATCAAACGACAAAAGCTTTACCAGCATTAATTTAATCACTCTTGTCTCTAAAGTAGAAAGGGAGATATATAATACTGATTCTTCATGAAAGAAAAGTGATTTCTCCAAGAATATAGAGACTATTGCCAACAACAGAATTCTGATAAATGAATCAGGCTAGAGATAGACTGAAGTCTGGATCAGCAGCAGAAACTCAGACAAACATATTTAGACATCATCTAATTCTTTTACAGAACCACTAAAACTTACTGAATATCCCATGATAACCATACTGTTGAAAAGTGTCCCCAGCCTAACTTTCGGATCACATGATATCTCCCATTGAATAGATCTCCAATTTTCACAAGATGATAGCCTCCTAGAAGACACGGGGGAAATCAGAAAAACCAGGACGAGAAACAACGGTAAGAAAAGGCATTTTTACATCACATTTTTCAACATCTATATACCTTTTATCAATAAAGTTTCTTTTATACAATCAATTCAACAGAAGAAAACCTTAATAGTCAAAGCAGCCACACAGTATTATTGAATTCATGTTATAAAAAAAGTGAATAAGGTTAATGATTTAGATTGAGCCTACAACAGCCTCATCCAAAAACAATAAAAAGGTTGTATATCACAATATTCTTGTCTCTCGATAATCCAATAGGTTTATCTAAACATATATATCTAATATGTATCTATTTACAATTACAGTCTCAGGTGTTTTTTAGGAGATAGAATAATTGTTTATTTAGCAAAAAACAAAACAAAACAAAACAAACAAAAACAAGTAAGCAAACGGGATTTTTGTTCCTCTAAAAAAAAAACAAACAGCCCAGGTGCAGTGGCTCACGCCTGTAATCCCAGTACTTTGGGAGGCTGAGGAGGGTGGATCATTTGCGGTCAAGAGTTTGACACCAGCCTGGCCAACATGGTGAAATCCCGTCTTCTACTAAAAATACAAAAATTGGCTGGTGTCATGGCGCATGCCTGTAGTCCCAGCTACTCGGGAGGCTGAGGCAGGAGAATGGTGTGAACCCAGGAGGCAGAGGTTGCAGTGAGCTGAGATCGTGCCACTGCACTCCAGCCTGGGCGACAGAGTGAGATTGTCTCAAAACAAACAAACAAACAAATGGCCAGGTGAGGTGGCTCATGCCTGTAATCCCAGCACTTTGGGAGGCTGAGGCAGGCAGATCACAAGGTCAGGAGATCGAGACCATCTGGCTAACACGGTGAAACCCCGTCTCTACTAAAAAAAATACAAAAAGTTATCTGGGTACGGTGGCAGGCGCCTGTAGTCCCAGCTACTCTAGAGGCTGAGGCAGGAAAATGGCGTGAACCCGGGAGGCGGAGCTTGCAGCGAGCTAAGATCATACCAACTGTACTCCAGCCTCGCCAACAGAGGGAGACTCCTTCTCAAAAACAAAAAAACAAAAACACAAAAAATAAACAAACAAACAAACAAACAAAAACAAACAAAAAAACCCCAAAATTAGCCAGGTGTGGTGGTGGGTGCCTGAGGCACGAGAATCGCTTGAACTCAGGAGTCAGAGGCTGCAGTAGGCTGAGACTCCACAGCACTCCAGCTTGGGCAACTAACTCTGTCTCAAAACACAAAACAAAAATACCCCTAAAAAACAGAAAACAGAGGAAGGCCTCAAAAAAGCTGCTAACAGTGGCAAGAATCAAGGTATTTTCATATTTATCTTTGCCAGCTGAGAATAAGGGCCACGTTCTTCTCCTAGACGGTATGATACATTCCATTTTGTGTTCCTACCCAAAGACTCTGGAAAGTCTCATCAAGAAACAGAAAAGATAACAGGCAACCTGATGACACCATTTAAGTGTCTATAATTCCAGTTTAACTTAACAGCCATCACTATGAGAAAAAAAGTAGTAAGAAGCTATTTTGTAAAAATCTATATGCCAAAATGTTACCATGGTTATATGTGGCTGATAGCATTGAGAAGGCTTTTACTTTCTTTTCTGTTTAACACAGCTCTGGAATTTTCTAAGGTAAATATGTATTATAACTTTTAAAGAGGAAAAAGGTAAAAACATTTAATATAAAATCAGGCTTTGATAAATTAAGTCAGACTAAGAACAAATACTATTTCCTAAGTTTTAGAGAAAAGGATACAAGGAAACAGCAATAAAACTGTATTTATGCTGACAGATCAAACATCCAAATGAGAAACTGCAAATAGATGGATCATGTCTCACTTCACACCTCCTTATGAACTTACCTTTACAATAATCATTAGGATCTTCCTGCTCATCATCATCAGATCCCAGAATCTCCTCTTCCTGCTCTGGTAGATCACTCTCAGAGTGGGGAGCAGAGCCTCGGTGCTGAGTTTCAGATCTAAGAAATGATACAAAAATGCCCATTCCATTTGGGCAGAAGAAAATAAGATATTATCAAATGCCGCCCTCCCCACAAAAAACTAAATCTTCAGATAATACAAACAGAGTATTACCAAGTGGCCGCCTAGGAAAACATTAGCTGTAGTTTTACCTCATGTTAGAAAAATACTTTACAACTTCAGTACATGATAAATCTGAAAAATATTAAAAAGTACAAAGGAGAAAAATTACTTGAATCTCAATATGCAAACATAATCACTGATAAACTACTGAATCTTCTTGCATTATGTTGCTGTATCTTCATAAAAATATTTATCTGTAATCACATACCATATAAACAAATTTGCATCTGGCTTTTTCTATCATAAACTTTTTAAATTTCTATGAAATCTCTTAAATCTTAACATGCAGGCTGGGCGCAGTGGCTCAAGCCTGTAATCCCAGCACTTTGGGAGGCTGAGACGGGCGGATCACAAGGTCAGGAGATCGAGACCATCCTGGCTAACACGGTGAAATCCCGTCTCTACTAAAAATACAAAAAAAAACTAGCTGGGCGTGGTGGCGGGCGCCTGTAGTCCCAGCTACTCGGGAGGCTGAGGCAGGAGAATGGCGTAAACCCAGGAGGTGGAGCTTGCAGTGAGCTGAGATCCGGCCACTGCACTCCAGCCAGGGCGATGGAGTGAGACTCTGTCTCAAAACAAAACAAAAAATCTTAACATGCAGACTGGGCATGGTGGCTCATGCCTGTAATCTCAGCACTTTTTGAGGCTGAGGTGGGTGCATCACCTGAGGTCAGGAGTTTGAAACTAGCCTGGCCAATATAGTGAAACCCCATCTCTACTAAAAGTACAAAAAATTAGCCCAGTGTGGTGGTGGGCACCTGTAATCTCAGCTACTTGAGAGGGTGAGGCAGGAGAATTGCTTGAACCTGGGAGGTGGAGGCTACAGTGAGACGAGACTGAGCCACTACACTCCAGCCTGGGCAACAAGAGCAAAATTCTGTCTCCAAAAAAAAAAAAAAAAAAAAAAATCTTAACATGCTTCCCTTAGAAGTATCACTGCTTACTTTGGCACATTCTGCTCAGTTGGACATTTAACTTATTTCTAATTTTTCACTACTAAAAATACAGTTGTTGAATACTTTTGGATAATCTTTATTCTGTAATTAGAATTATTTCCCTAAAATTAAACCACTAAGTGGGGTTAAAACATTCCTATTTATAAAAATAATATGTTAAATGAGGAAAATTTGGAAAACACTTGTTTCAAGACATAACTATTAACATTTTGGAATATTTCCTTCTAGTCAGTGGCCATGAATGCTTCTAATGATTTTTATGTTGTATGACTGTCTCCCAAAAAGGTTGTACTAAGTTACACACCCCCACAGCCACACATGGGCCTTTGGTATTTAAGTACTACCCCATTCTGAAAACTTAGCTTATTTGATAGGTAAATATTTCATTTTATAATGCATTAAAAATATTTACTGATTTCCTTCTCTATATGTCTTCAATTAGTTATATCACAATTTTTGTGCACTGAGAAGTTCAAGCAGCAGAAAAACCTGAATTTGTATTCAGGCTCTGACACGTATTAGTTGCCTGTGTTCTAGCAGCTTTAAGTAAAAAAGCAGGGTACCTCTGGGCCTCATGCCTATAATCCCAGCACTTTGGGAGGCCAAGGCAGGTAAATCATTTGAGGCCAGGAGTTTGAGACCAGCCTGGCCAACATAAGGAAACCCCATCTCTACTAAAAATACAAAAAGTAGCTGGGCGTGGTGGCAGGCACCTGTAATCCCAGCTACTTGGGAGGCTTAGGCACAATAATCACTTGAACCCAGGACGCAAAGGTTGCAGTGAGCCAAAATCGCATCACTGCACTCTGTCCTGGGCAACAGGGCAAGATTCTGTCTAAAAACAACAACAACAACAACAACAACAAGAAAACAAAAGGCAGGGTACACAGCATTCCTTTCAATGGCTAAAGGAAAATACATCTTAAATTTTTCAGTATTTGTTTACCTTTTCATCAACCTGTTTCATCAGATTATTTTTTCAAAAGATTCAATTAACAGAAAAACATTTTAATAGCAAAACCAGTTACATGCTATGACTGAGCTATTAAGACATAAGAAATACCTTGATGCGACTAAGGATTTAGATTTTTGGTGGCCATTCCAACCTTCCTCAATTCTTGATTTTCTTTTTAATCCCCCAGGGCACACAAAATTAGCTATAAAACTGCACGATTCAATGTTCATTGTAACTGAAAACATGTCTTTGGGAAATTTATTTAGTAATACATTGGCCCACTTTCCTAAGTGGAAATAAGGAGTCTGAATGAACTACAACATTCTCCAATTTGAGATTAAGATGGAATTCTGAAACAGATTCTCTGATTCAAACTTAACAAAAGTTAAGGAAATGGGGTGGTTGCAGTGGCTCACACCTGTAATCCCAGCATTTTGTGAGGCCAAGGCAGGCAGATCCCTTGAGCCTAAAAGTTCAAGACCAGCTTGGGAAACATGGTGAAACCTCATCATTAAAAAAAAAATGCAAAAATTAACCGGGCTTGGTGTGCATGCCTGTAGTCCCAGCTACTCAGGGAACTGAGGTGGGAGGAATGCTTGAAGCTGGGAGGTTGAGGCTGCAGTGAGTCGTGATTGTGCCACTGCACTCCAGCATGGGCGACAGAGCAGACCTTGTCTCAAAAAAAGGGGGTGGGGGGAGATTAACTGAAGACTTGTATAATGGAGTTGACGTACACTGCACAGCAGACAGGCTGGTATTTATCTTGCAGGGGAAAAAAGGGAGGTCTATTCTCTAAAGAAAATGAAATAAACTGGAAAGAACAAATGATGTTAGTGTAGATGATGGTACCCCAGAGTAAAGTTGTCCAGATTCTGGCATTCAGGGGGACCAAACATCACACAGGTACCCTCCTACCTATTTACTCTAAAGAAAAAGCTGGTCAGGCACAGTGGCTCATGCCTGTAGTCCCAGGACTTTGGGAGGCTGAGGTCAGTGGATCACGTGAGGCCAGGAGTTCAAGACCAGCCTGGCCAACATGTTGAAACCCCGTCTCTACTAAAAATACAAAAATTAGCCAGGTGCAGTGGCACGCACCTATAATTGCAGCTACTTGGGAGGCTGAGGTGTGAGAATCGCTTGAATCCGGGAGACAGAGGTTGTAATGAGCTGAGATAATGTCACTGCGCTCCAGCTTGGGTGACAGAGTGAGATTCTGTCTCAAATAAAATTAAAAACAAAAAAACAAAAAAGTAAGTAAGTAAGAAAGAAAAAGCCTTGCTAGGGACGTAGGGTTATCAATCAGGTCTCTAATGCCTCATCCATAAAAATAAAAGGTAACTAAGGATCATTGAACATTTGAGGAAAGTCCACAGCCCCAAAGAGAGAGACCAAGATAAGCAATTGGAAAACTGACCCTAGAGGAGAGATATGCATTCAGGAGACAGACAAAACTTAAAAACTAGTTAACATGAATAGAGAAATGTTAAATGATGCCCATTTCTATATAGACTATGATGCTGTTGTCTAAAAGATGAGTAAAGTCAGAAAGAAGTTTTAGAAAATAAAGTTAACCATTCCCTAAATGTAGGGGGAAAAAAATGCCCACTTATCTCATAAGTGCCCATTATCCTGTAATATCTCTATTCAAGATAATAATGCTCAAAAAGAGATGAGACAAACACAATCAATCCAGAAGTTCCCACATCTGAATAATCAGAGTTGCAGAAAGAGAAACTTATGAAAATAGAAGAGATAAAATTATTAAAGAAATTCAAGAAATTTCTGGAGCTTGAATGGAAGCTCCACTTAAATCATTATTAGGGAATTTTTAAAATCCCAGTGTTAAGAAGACTCTAAAGGCTTCTAGGAAAAAAAAAGCTAGAAGAGCAGTAATTAGACTGTCATTATCTATCTCATCAGAAAGCCAATACACTAAAAGACAATGAAGCAATGACTTCTAAATTCTGAGGATTTTTTTAAACCTAGTCTAAGTTTCAACAGCATTTGAGAGCAGAATAAAGTTTTTCAAATATGGACAGACACTGAAACTTATCTCCCGTTCATCTTGTCTGAAGAAGTTACTTGAGGTCAAGAAAACCAAGCAGTAAAACTGAGAAAGAGGACACAGGATCCATAGGATTCTGTTTTACAGATGAAAAACAGAAGAGACAAAAAGGAAGTTCCAAGAGCACAACTATAGAGAAGGCCTGAAATGCATTTAATCTGACCTAGAGCCAGAGACCAGAGGGCTCTGAGATATTCCAGGGAAAAAAAACAAAGACAAGAAAGTATGCTTGAGACATACTTTCTGGAAGAATCTAACAATATGATAAAAAAGAGGTAAAATAAGGGAGAAAAACATAATTACAAATTCCAAGAAACAAAATCTAAACAAAAAAGTTACGTAATTATAGTCACAAGACACAGTCAAAATAACATAAATGCAGATTATTGATTTTCTACTTCAAAATCAACCCAATGATAAAGCACAAAATACTTAATTATGGCTGCAAACTAGAACATAAGGATTCTTTGTAAAGACTGTAAAGGCAGAATTTAGGGGGCAGTTGGGAAAGAAAGAAAAGTCCACCAATATTCTCATGTTACAAAGTTAAAGTGCCTACAGTTGATGAAACCAAAAAGAAAAGTTGAGGCATATGCTTGTGTGTGTGTGTGTGTGTGTGTATGTGTGTTCATTCACAGTTCCTGGCTCATAACTCCCACAGCCCTCATCAGTCTTTTTGTTATAACGTTGGGGTTCTTCAGGTCTCAAAAGCAGGCCTCGGAAAACAGACCTCCTGCCCTCTTTCACCTGCTCCTTTTTCTTCCCACTGAAGTAATGTAATCCTCCCGTGCCTTTCCATAAAGAAATTATCTGACCTACCTTATCTGATTCTGATTCATAAGATCCTCATTTCAGAGGTCCTGCCCCATACCTTGGGGGAAGGAATGATGCACAGAGAGGCCAAGAATCTGAACAGACAGGCCCTGCTGGGTTTCTATACTCAGTCTATTAGGTCGTACTCTTTTTGTCCAATCGCATTTCTTTTTTTTGTTGTTGTTGTCCCAGATTTATTGAAAATAATATAGCACTGCAGAAAAAATTCAAACAGGTCCCCGAGGTGTTTTGAAATTCATCCCAACTGTAGACTGAGTGACCTGCAGGTTGGACAGACTGCTGAAGTCCAAAAGCTTCAGCATTTCCTTAGTGTCAGGATCTACTTCAATTATCTCTTGATCCAGGGCTGAGACCTCAGGAACATAATTGTCTCTCCTTTCTCTCTCCTCCTCCTGCAGCTTGATGGAGATACCTCTTACAGGGCCTCTCTGAATCCGCTTCATCAGATGGGTGACATAGCCTGCTATCTTACTGCGGAGCTTCTTGCTGGGGATAATGGTGATCTCCTCCCACACGCGCTTGTTCGTGTGGAAGTCGTTGCCCATGGGCACGTAGTACTTCTCTATGATGACCCGGGCCGCCTTCTTCACGGTTTTGGTGCGAACGTGACCCATGTTGGTGGGTCCTTGGTAAAAGAGGAAGTCCAATCACATTTCTACACAGTTGTCCATGCTTTGTTCATGTCTATCCAATGAAGTCTCCATGAAAGGCCCAAGAGGATGAGGTATGGAGAGCTTCCAGACAGCTGAATAAGTAGAGATTCCTAGAGGGTGGTGCACCCAGAGAGGGCATGGAAGCTCTCTTAGGCCCTATGCATCTATTCATCTCTATCCTTTGTAATATCCTTCATTTAAAAAAAAAAAAAAAAACAGTAAACATGTTGCCCTGAGTTCTGTGAGCTCCTCTAGCAAATTAATTCAACACAAGGAGGTGTCATGGGAAATCCAATTTATAGCCAGTTGATCAGAAGCACAGGTAAAACAACCTGGGCTTGCAACTGGCATTGGAAATGAGGGAAGGGCAGTCTTAAGGAGTGAGCCCTCAATCCGTGGGGTCTCCAGGAAGACACTGTCAGAACTGAATTGAATCAGAGGACATCTAGCTGGTATCTGCTGCAGAACTGATTGCGTGGTGTATGGTGGGGAAGAAAGCCTCACACATTTGGCACAGGAGTCTGTGTTCATTGTTGTGGTGTGAGAGCAGACAAAACAGTTTGAAGTTTTCCTACTCAAGGTATATTAAAGTTATAAAGTAATCAAAATAGACAATAACAAGTGTTGGTGAAGAAGTGAAAAAAAACTGGAACCCTTACACGTTGCTGGTGGGAATGTCAAATAGCACAACCACTTTGGAAAAGTTTGTTAATTCCTCAAAATGCTAAACGTTAGAATTATCATATGACCCAGCAATTCCACTTCTAGGTATATACCAAGAGATGAAAACATGTATCCACACAAAAAGTTGTACATGGATGTTCACAATGCATAGCTGTATGATTTTGTTACCAGTAGTGTTAACCTGAATGGGATCTGGTTAACTTGGAAATGCAGGAACTTATTATGAATTTTTTACTATAAAGTAAAATGCTGACTGATTCCTGGGGGCAGGGTGGAATATACAAATATAGCATTATTCATTAATAGCCAAACAGTAGAAATAATCCAATGTCCACCAACTGCTGAGTATCCACAAAACAAAACAAAATTCACATATCTATACATAAAAAGAAATGATGTACTGATACCTGCTTTAACAAGATGAATGAACCTTGAAAACATTATACTAAGAGAAGCCAGCTACAAAGGACCACATAATCATAAGATTTTATTTACATGAAATGTCCAGAAAAGGGAAATCCACTGAGACAGAAAGTAGATTAGCAGTTGCCAGGGTCTGAGTAAAGGGAGTAATGGTGAGTTACTATTAATGGGTTTGGAGTTTTCTTACAGGAGGATAAAAATGCTCTAAATTTAGATCATGGTGAGCTATAACAATTCTGACTATATTAAAACAATGGAACTGTGCACTAGATGGGTGAATTGTGTGTGTGTGTGTGTGTGTGTGTTTGAGATGGAGTCTCACTCTGTCACCCAGGCTGGAGTGCAGTGGTATAATCTTGGCTCACTGCAAGCTCCAGTAGCTGGGACTACAGGCGCCCGCCACCACGCCCGGCTAATTTTTTGTATTTTTAGTAGAGACAGGGTTTCACCGTGCTAGCCAGGATGGTCTGGATCTCCTGACCTCGTGATCCGCCTGCCTCAGCCTCCCAAAGTGCTGGGATTACAGGCGTGAGCCACCACACCTGGCCTAGATGGGTGAATTTATGGCATACAAATTATGTCTCAATAAAGCTGTAAGATAACTAGGTCCAAATACAGTGCTTTATTGAGAGGAAGAGAGAGATAAGTGGTGATAGTACAAGTGAACTATATCTTCCTCAATCATAGAAAGAATTTATGGTAATAGCTAAAGCTGATGAATCAAGGAATAGCAGTAAGTATGCTGGAGACGTGACGTCTATCCAATTAATAAAATAAACAAAAAGCAATGGGTAAAAGTAGTTATTTTAGGAAGCAGGCCTGTGTCTAGGGAAAAGGTGTGAGACAGAGGACTGTGTAGCATTTATTTAATTAATTCATTAATTCATGCATTTATTTTTGAGACAGGGTCTTGCTCTGCTGCCCAGGCTGCAGCGCAGTGGTGCTATCATGGCTCCCTCCAGCCTTGTCCTCCTCAGTTCAAGTGATCCTCCCACCTCAGTCCCAAGTAGCTGGGACTATAGGCGTGCACCACCACGCCTGGCTAACTTTTAAATTTTTTAGAGATGTGATCTCACTATGTTACCCAGACAAGTCTCAAACTCCTGGGCCCAAGTGATTCTCCAGCCTCGGCCTACCAAATTGCTGAGATTACAGGCATGAGTTACCGCACCCAGCGTGTAGCTTCCACTGTGTATTCTGTTGCAACAAATAAGAAACCTAAATGTCCAACAAGAGGTGAGTAGAATATATTTATTAGCTGCATAAGTCATCTATGTCTGTTTATTTAAATTTGATTACCAATTTGTTCATATAAGGTAAAACCAGTAATTGCTAAAAGGATCATCTACTCAGGCCTCTTGATCAATACATTGCATTATGAATGTTTATTATATTTGAATATGTATCTATGCACTGGACTTTTAAAGTATTTATGGCAGCACAATTCTCAAT
Source organism: Piliocolobus tephrosceles (assembly GCF_002776525.5). Taxonomy (NCBI): domain Eukaryota; kingdom Metazoa; phylum Chordata; class Mammalia; order Primates; family Cercopithecidae; genus Piliocolobus; species Piliocolobus tephrosceles. The sequence goes on along the minus strand of NC_045438.1, from coordinate 132,893,496 downwards.
TCCAAAGATATGGAACCAACCTAAGTATCCATCGATCAAAGAATAGATAAAGAAAATGTGGCATCTATACCCCATGGAATACCACTCTGCCATGAAAAGGAATGAAATGTCTTTTGCAGCAACTTGGATAGAGCTAGAGGCCATTATTCTAAGCGAAGTAAATCAGGAATGGAGAAAAGCAGATACTGTATGTTCTTACTTATAAGTGGGAGCTAAGCTATGAGGACTTATACAGGATGATATAATGGACTCTGGTGACTTAAGGTTGGGGAGAAGATGGGGGGGTTAGAGATAAAAGACTACATATTGGGTTAAGTGTACACTGCTCAGGTGACAGGTGCACTAAAATCTCAGAAATCACCACTAAAGAACTCATTCATGTAACTAAAAACCACCTGTACTCCAAAAACTACTGAAATAAAGAAATTATTTTTTAACTATGTATTACTATATTTTTTACAAGCTAATTTAATCACAAAAATTAGCCAGGCATGGTGGCAGGCATCTGTGATCCCAGCTACTTGGAAGGCTGAGGCAAAAGAATCACTTGAACTTGGGAGGTAGAGGCAGAAGAATCACTTGAACCCAGGAGGTGGAGGTGGCAGTGAGCCAAGATCATGATATTGCACTCCAGCTTGGGCAACAGAACAAGACTCCATCTCAAAAAAGTTAATTTATCATATTGCCAGGTTCTTCCAGTGTCAAGCATGCCTTCTTATCTATTTTCCCTAAAACCTCCCTCTTAAAGCCCTTTGACCTCCAGTTCATATTAAAGCCCTCTGAACTCCAGTTCACATTTTCCAAAACAAAACAAAAATGTCAACAAATTCTACACAAACACTGGACGCGGTGGCTCACGCCTGTAATCCCAGCACTTTGGGAGGCCGAGGCAAGCGGATCACCTGAGGTCATGAGTTCAAGACCAGCCTGGCGAACATGGTGAAACCCCATCTCTACTAAAAATATAAAAATTAGCTGGGCATGTTGGCGCGTGCCTATAGTCCCAGCTACTCAGGAGGCTGAGGCAGAAGAATCACTTGAACCCAGGAGGTGGAAGTTGCAGTGAGCCGGGATCGCACCACCGCACTCCAGCCTGACGACAGAATGAGACTCCATCTCACAAACAAAACAAAACAAAACAAAACAAAACAAAACAAAACACTGGTGATCTTTAATGAAGCACAGTTAGGCAACCACCACACTCCAAACAGATTTTTTTTTCACAATGGCCTACAAGACCTGACATGATCTGTCTCTTCATTGCCCCCTCCAACCCATCTCTCTATACATATCTTCTTAGGTCTGTGCTAAAGTGGCACCCTTTCAGAGAACTTCCTTGACTTTCCTATATGAAACAACAGTTTTTGCCACATGCCCTCTGCCATTCCCCTTACCCTGCTACTTTTCTTCAGCACTTGACATTTTATTGTCTTCCTCCAGACACTGCCAGAATGTAAGCTTCATGAGGACAGCCTTTTTTTGTTCAATGGCGTATCCTAAATGCCTAGAACGGGGATGTGTACAAGGTATTTCTCTTTTGTCTTTACTTATTATTCATTTTTCAGTTAAAGTCCATTACACCTCTGCCCCCAACAGAACTAGACTGTGAAGAGCCTTAAATGTCAAGCATTGAAGCACTTTACATGGAAGGAAGTGGAGCCATTAGGGTGGCCCTACAAAAGAAATGCTTTAGAAAGATTCTTTTGGGGCTGGGTGCGGTGGCTCATGCCTGTAATCCCAGAGCTTTGGGAAGCCAAGGCGGGTGTATCACTTGAGGTCAGGAGTTCGAGTTGAGCCTGGCCAACTTAGCAAAATCCCGTCTCTACTAAAATACAAAAATTAGCTGGGCATGGTGGCGGGCGCCTGTAACCCCAGCTACTTGGGAGGCTGAGGTAGGATAATCGCTTGAACCCGGGAGGCGGAGTTTGCAGTGAGCTGGGATTGCACCACCACTACATTCCAGTCTGGGTGACAGAGCAAGACTCCATCTCGGGAAAAAAAAAAAAAGATTCCTTTGGTAAGGAGGTTTGTAAAATGTAGGGGAACCAGAAAGCAGAGATGTTGGGGACCACTGCAGAGGTAATAGTTACAGCAAAGGTCTCTGGAGTCAGGAGACTTGAGTTTGATCCTGGCTCCATAGTTTGTACCAGAGCTCCAAACTGTTAGTGTAAGAAGCTCTCTGTGCCTCTTGCCTTATGTGTAAAATGAAAGCAGAAATGATGCCTACCTCATAGGGCATTTGTGAGGATATGTTAATCCTGTGATTAATACAGTGCCTGACCATAAATTTTAGCATTGTAGGTAGAAAATAAAAGAAACAAGCAAGTATTTGTTCATTTATTCAACTTAGTTTTACTGAGTGTCTGTAGATATCCCAGGTACTTTTTTCTAGGCACTGAGAATGCAGCTGTGAGCAAGTATAGGGTCCCTGCCTTCATTGCGTTTACATTCTAGCATGAAGTGACAAAAAAATAGCACTAATTTATCTGAACCTATCTGGTTCTTGAGTTTTAGTTGGTGAACAGCAAAAGTTGGGACAGCAAAGTCCTATCTCAGTCTCTCCAGGAGATACATGCTCTACAATGTCGGGCTATGAAGAGAGCTATAGAGAAAAATTAAGTAGGGCAAGAGGACACAGTGTGCTCGTGCTATTTTAAGTAGTGTTGTGACATTTGATTAAGGAGGTGAACGATGCTGGAGTTTATCTACAATGATTCAAAATGGTGGTTTCAGAAAATGGAAATTCAGGAAGAGGAACTGATTTAAAGATGGTATGTGGCCGGGCGCAGTGGCTCATGCCTGTAATCCCAGCACTTTGGGAGGCCGAGATGGGCGGATCATGAGGTCAGGAGATCGAGACCATCCTGACTAACACAGTGAAACCCCGTCTCTACTAAAAATACAAAAAAAAAAAAAAACTAGCCGGGCGTAGTGGCGGGCGCCTGTAGTCCCAGCTACTCAGGAGGTTGAGGCAGGAGAATGGTGTGAACCCGGGAGGCGGAGCTTGCAGTGAGCTGAGATCCGGCCACCGCACTCCAGCCTGGGCAACTGAGCAAGACTCCGTCTCAAAAAAGAAAAAAAAAATGGTATGTTTGGGGTCTTAGAAATGATTTAGTTATGGCTCTAAAAGATGGATTAAAGCTGGGCGTGGTGGCACACACCCGTAGTCCCAGCTACTCAGGAGGCTAAGGTGGAAGATCACTTAAGCCCAGGAGTTCAAGGCCAGCCTGAGCAACATAGTGAGATTTCCATCTCTTACATAACAAAAAAAACCTAAAAATTAAAGAGAGAGAGAGAGACTAAAAGCCGACTGGAAAAAGCACCTTTGAAACTTTAGTTTACTTACATATAAACTTTAGTGTTTTCTGTCTTGGGAGTGGGGAATGGTTAAGATCTCCTAATGCAGCGAACTACCTTCTGAGGCCTGTGTTAGAGGCTGAATTGTGCCCCTCCTAGAAAGATATTTTGGAGTCCAACATGCTGGAATCCAATTAACTGGGATTGTGACATTATTTAGGTGGGTCTTCACAGAGGTAATCAAGTTAAGATGAGGTTATCCGGATAAGCCCGAATCCAATATGACTAGTGTCCTTCTAAAAAGAGGAAATCTGGATGTCGAGAGACACACACATACAGAGGGAAGACGATGTGAAGAGACACAGGGAAAAGATGGCCATCTACAAGGCAAGAAAGAGGCCTGGAACAGATTCTCCCTCACAGCCCTCAGAAGGAATGAACCCTCTCACACCTTTTAGACTTCTAGCCAGTCAGACAATAAATTTCTGTCGTTTAGCCACCCAGTTTTTGGTACTCTGTTACAGAAGACTGAAGAAAATCATGCTTGTACACTTATTTCCCTTAAGAAATCCTAAATCCCTTGAAGGAAAGGATTGTGTTCCAGTCATCTCTGTATCCCTTCTAGAGTTATCACACTTACTTAGATCTGATGCAAAGATTTAACAAGACTCTATTTTAAGTTCTAGCACCTACACACAATGGAACTCAATAAATGCTAAATTTCTCCCACTACCTTTTCCATATATATTTTTCCTGATTTTTTTTCTTTTGCAAATTGACATAATCCTTTACATATCTAATTTTATCTGAACTTAACTTCTGAGACATACTCACAAGTAGTCTAAGTTTCTCAACTCAGAAATCTTAAGCTGCAGCCAGGGTCTAACAATATCAAAATAAAAATTTGAGTGCCTAAGTTTATCAGCTGTTACATACGAATAAATATAATTCAACCCTGATCCTCAGGTGACTATATTCCAAACTCTACCGTATATATATGCACATACATATACACGAAATATACATGAAAATGAAACACCAACACATGAGCTAAAACTATTAGTTTGATACACCAATAGTATTAAGAAATGTCACATAGGCTTGGCACGGTGGCCCCATGCCTGTAATCCCAGCACTTTGGGAGACCAAGGTGGGAGGAATGCTTGAGCCCAGCCTGGGCCAGATGGCAAGACTCCGTCTCTACAAAAGAAAAAAGAAAAAAAAAAAAAAAAGGTTAGCCAGTCTCGGCATGTGCCTGTAGTCCCAGCTACTAAGGAAGCAGAGGCAGGAGGATCCCTTGAGCCCAGCAGTGTGATGCAGCCGTAAGCTATGATCACACCACTGTACTCCAGAGCCTGGGCAACAAAGTAAGACCCTGTTTCTAAAAATAAAAAATAATAATAAAATAAAAATTCGAAAAAAAAGTCACATGAAAGACAAAGATAAACCCATCTAAGGTAAAGAAGGAAACACAAGAAAGAAAGCAGTATCTGAAAACTTATTTCACCTTAGTACTGGCCTAGGCACTCAACGCAGTTTCATCCTTATAACCTTGCCATCTACAGATAAGGCAACTTGAAGTGAAAGTCAAAAGAAACTGTTCATGTTCACCTAACAATGGTGTTGGAGGCAGGCTGAAATTCGGGACTGTGTAATTCAAAAGGACAAGCTCTTTTTGATAAACAGCATATGAGCATATATCTGTATTATCCTTCTACCTAGAAATACTAGCATGAATTACCTAATTTATCCCACTGCATTCTTCTAGTAAAGAAACATGCAAAATACAATTCCTGTTAAATCTATTCTAAAAGGCATAAAAACTAGAAGGGAAATTGTCCTCAAACTCATATGCAGACAGAAAAAACCTGGCATCTCTGATCAAATTGCTAGGTAGAGGCACATCAAAAAATGTTCATAAGCTGAAGAGCAGCACCATAATTAAAAGCAAAGTGGGCCAGGCATGCTGACTCACATCTGTAATCCTAGCACTTTGGGAGGCCAAGGTGGGAGAATCACTTGAGTCCAGGAGTTCAAGACCAGCCTGGGCAACACAGTGAGACCCTGTCTTTTTAAAAAAAAAAAAAACAGCAAAGTGAATGAACAGAAAGATACAGTTGCCTACAAGGTAACTGATAATCAGTTACAAAATAAGGCTTACCCTAGTATTTCAGGAAACAAAAGTTCACAAGAGGCTGTGAGAGGCTGCGGTGGCTCACGCCTGTAATCCCAGCACTTTGGGACACTGGGGCGGACAGATTACATGAAGTCAGGAATTTGAGACCAGCCTGGCCAACCTGGGGAAGCCCCATTTCTACTAAAAATACTACAATTAGCCAGGTGTGGTGGCACGTGCCTGTAATCCCAGTTACTTGGGAGGCTGAGGCACAAGAATCACTTGAACCCGGGAGACAGAGTTTGCAGTGAGCCAAGATTGTGCCACTGCACTCCAGCCTGGGAGACGAGTGAGACTCTGTCTCCAAAAAAAAAAAAAAATCACAAGACTACCCCCAAAAGGACTGTTAGCCTTGTTCAAAATGCATAGGCCTCTATGACACTCAGATCGTAAATTTTAGAATTTGAGTACATTAATAAAAGTTATCAACATGATTGACTACAAGTACCAAACTTCATACTATTGATGTTTGTTCACCAAACAAGAATTGGTGACAATTCTTACGTGGTAGTTAAAATATATATTAACATTTCTGAAACTTCTTGATATGCCATCCTAAAATACTCATCAATATTCTTCAAGGCATTTAAGCCACTGATAAAGTACCCAATAGCAATGACTTACACACCTGAACTTTAAGAACACAAATAAAGGCACTCCATGGTACAAATAAATATGATTTTTATATTATTTTATTATATATTTTTTTGAGTTAGCGTCTCACTCTGTTGCCCAGGTTGGAGTGGCACAATCATGGCACATTGCAGCCTTGACCTTCCAGGCTCAAGCAATCCCACTTCAGCTTTCCAAATGGCTAGAACTGTAAGTGTGCATCACAACACCCAGCTAATTTGTTTTTTTTTTTTTTTTTTTTAAGACAGGGTCCCACTGAATTGCCCAGGCTGGTCTTGAACTCCCGAGCTCAAGTGATCCTCCGACCTTGGCCTCCCAAAGTGGTGAGATTATAGGCACCAGCCACCATGCCAAGCCATAATTTTTATTTATCTAGCTCCTGCCAACTGATTTTTGTGTTTAGTGGAAACATTTTACTACAGTTATCTGAAAATCAAGTGTATTCAAATTATTTTCTGGGCTTCTGGTAACTTTCTGAAGTTATACCTTGTTAAATTAGTTGAAAAACTGGATACTATGGTCTTCACAGTTGATCTTTGTTGGTCTTTTTCAAATTTCCAAAGCTAATCCTCCACTAAGAGGCCCTTGGAATCATGGGGCTCTTCCATAACTGTGCTTAATACTATCACTCAGAGAGGGAACTTGCAACAGTAGGCCTATTAATGCCTACCTTTCACCATAAAGACTCTGAGGCAAAGATTACATACTACAGGCTGCAAGCTGAATCCTGCCTGTAAACGAAAGTATACAATGGTTTTTAAATAAAGTCGTGGGCTGGGTGTGGTGGCTCATGCCTGTAATGCCAGCACTTGGGAGGCCGAGGCGGGCGGATCACGAGGTCAGGAGTTTGAGACCAGCCTGGCCAACATGGTGAAACCCTGTCTCTACTAAAAATACGAAAATTAGCTGGGCATGGTGGTGCGTGCCTGTAATCCCAGCTACTCAGGAGGCTGAGGCAGGAGAACTGCTTGAACCAGGACCCGGGAGGCAGAGGTTGCAGTGAACCGAGATCACGCCATTGCACTCCAGCCTAGGCAACAAGAGTGAAGCTCTATCTCAAAAAAAAAAAAAAAAAAGTAAGTAAAATTTAAAAATAAAAAATAAACAAAGTCGTGGGCTGGGCACTGTGGCTCACACCTGTGATTCTAGTAATTTGGGAGGCCAAGTTGGTGAGAAGGTCCCTTGAGGCCAGGAGTTCAAGACCAGCGTGGTTAACATAGCAAGACCCCATCTCTCCAAAAAAAAAAAAGGAAAAAAAATTAAAACTAAAGGGGGCCTGGTGGTGTAGTCCTAGCTACTCCGGAGGCTAAGGCAGAGGGAATGCTTGAGCCCAGGAGTTTGAGGTTCCAGTGACCTATGATCACACCACTGCACTCCAGCCTAGGTGACTGAGACCTTATCCCAAACAAAGAATAAAAAACAGACAAAAGCTGTGAACGCTAAACAATCTGGAGAATCACATAAAAACAAAGTTCTAGCTTCTCTTGAAAAAGCTGAAGACGTGGTAATAGCGGACTCATCTTCTCACAGGGTAACAGGAGCTGAGAAACCTTTTCTTCTTTAGATATAAAGGAGGAGGCACACTTCACACACTCTAATAAGCACAGAACCATTCTCTTTTGTCTTACTCATACTATGCTTCATAAGCCATATTCTAAAAAAACCAACATAATCACAATTACATATAATATTTATTTTAAGCAATAAGCCTAGATGACCCAAATAATTCTGCAAGACTTGGACTTTTTGAAAAAGTCAAAGATGATGTAAAATGAAAGCAAAATGAAACACATGAATCTGAGAAACTAGGTGGCAGCATAATCCCACAGCAAGGAACTAGTCAATGCAACTACAAAATTTAGTCACTTAATTCTACATCCTCAGTGAACAAAAATTGTTATCTTCCTTAGTAATCATATTGTTGGGGTAGTGCTAGAATTGTAATTCTAAGACTGTTGTGTATACATTGCAGGAAAAAGAAAATGAGCAATCATGGTGCTGTTGAGAACTGGGATTTTCAGCGTGGGAGAAAAGAAGAGTGAAATATAAAATCAAAGAAAAATCCTTGGGTCCTATGATTCCATGTTTAAGTATAGCATGAACTCATGATTTTTTTAAATGAAAAAACACAACTTATTTCCTAGCTCTAGTCACAGAAAAGGCCTAGAAACAATGACTAACTCACTAGTAATAAGCTCCTTAAGCACTCAGATTATGTTCTCCAAATACCATTTCCCACTAAAAGGCTTCTCAGAGAGAGAGCTATTTCCTAGCCAGGGGCAGAAAATGAACAAGATAAGCCTCTAGACATACTGTCATACCAGATTTTAAAAAGCTATCAAAGACATCTCAGGTTGAGTAAAATGAACTCAGGAGCTATCATGAAAAAAAAAACTCCAATTAGCCAAGCAGCGGACAAGCAATAAAAATAACCACACGATACAACACGTATGAATTTTATTATTATTTTTTTTGAGACAGAGTCTCACTTTGTCACCTGGGCTGGAGTTCAGTGGCATGATCTTGGCTTACTGCAACCTCCACCTCCCAGGATCAAGTGATTCTCATGCCTCAGCCTCCTGAGTAGCTGGGATTACAGGTGTGCACCATCACGCCCAGCTGATTTTTGTATTTTTAGTAGAGACGGGGTTAGGCCATGTTGGCCAGGCTGGTGTCGAGCTCCTGGCCTCAAACGATCCACCGGTCTCGGCCTCCTAAAGCGCCAAGATTACAGATGTGAGCCATGCATGAATATTAAAAACATTATGCTAAATAAAAGAAGCCAGTCACTAAAGATCACATATGTTATGATTCAATTTATATGAAATGTCCAGAACAGGAAAATCCATAGGCACAGAAAGTAGATTAGTGGCTGCCTAAGGTTGAAGGTGAGGCAGTGTCAGGAGTCATGGCGGATGACTGCTAATCGGTCCAGGTTTCTTTTGGAGTTGATGAAAACAACCTAAATTTACATTGTAGTGATGTTTGCACAACTCTATGAACATATTAAAAACCACTGAATTGCAGTTAAAATGAATTTTAATTACACCTCCATAAAACTGTAGGGAAAAAAATACCCCACTCTAATGGACTGAACCACAAATATATTCAAATTTCTGAGTTTATTTTCAAATGTTTATTGGTCATTTTGGAACATGCTAGGGATCTGTCAACTCTCTCTCTGGGTAACCAACGTTATGAGATAAAGTTTCTCTTTATAGAAGTATTACAATACATTAAGGAATAGAATATTTTTCAAACCCTAAATAAATTAATGGATCTAAGCAAGGATCAATAGCCACTAGCACCAGAAAAAAAGAGACAACCAGAATTGATGCTTCCTGATGCAAGTTTACACCACCACCAATAGGTAGTTTGCCAAAAAAAATTTGCAAGGAAAAGAACCACAGAGAACCTACAGAGTAAAAGACTAGAGACTTTTCAAACAAAGGCAATGGAAAGACTTTGTGGATCCTGATCCAAAGAAAATTAGGAAAATTTGAACACAGACTGAATACTTGACATTAACGACTTGTTTAAAAAAATTCAGGGTGATTATACTGCTGCAGCTATGCTTTGAAAAAAATTAAGAGTCTATAATTTATAAAATAACATGATGCCCGGGATTTGCTTTAAGACAAGCTGGAGTGAGGCCAGGCGCAATGGCTCACACCTGTAATCGAGCACTTTGGGAGGCTGAGGTGGGTGGATCACCTGAGGTCAGGAGTTCGAGACCAGCCTGACCAATATAGTGAAACTCCATTTCTACTAAAAACACAAAATTAGCTGAGTGTAGTGGCACATGTCTGTATTCCCAGCTACTTGGGAGGCTGAGGCAGGAGAATCGCTTGAACCTGGGGGGTGGGGGTTGCGGTGAGCCAAGATTGCACCATTGCACTCCAGCCTGGGCAATAAGAGCAAAACTCTGTCTCAAATAAATAAATAAGATGGAGTGAACACATGAATAACAAGAAAGAGAAACAGCCTTGATATAGTTTGGCTCTGTGTCCCTACACAAATCTCATGTCAAATTGTAATCCCCACATGTCAGCAGAGGGATGAGCTGGGAGGTCAATGGATCATGGGGATGGTTCCCTCATGCTGTTCTCCTGATAGTTAGCGAATTCTCACAAGAGCTGATGGTTTAAAAGTATGGCACTTCCTCATTCTCGCAGACATTCCCTCCTGCCACCTTGTGAAGAAGGTGCCTGCTTCCCCTTCGCCTTCCACCACAATTGTAAGTTTCCTAAGCCCTCCTCACTATGCTTCCTGTTAAGCCTGTGGAACTGTGAGTCAATTAAACCACTTTCCTTTATATATCCAGTCTCAGGTAGTATTCTTTATAGCAATGTGAAATGGACTAATATATATAGTAAATTGATATCACAGAGAGTGGGGTACTTCTATAAAGATACTTGAAAATGTGGAAGTGACTTTGGAACTGGGTAGCAGGCAGAGGTTGGAACAGTTTGGAGGGCTCAGAAGAAAACAGAAAGATGTAGGAAAGTTTGGAGCTTCCTAGAGACTTGTTGACTTGTTTTGACCAAAATGCTGATAGTGAGGTGAACAAAGAAGTCCAGGCTGAAGTGGTCTCAGATGGAGACGAAGAACTTATTGGGAACTGAAGTAAAGGTCACTCATGCTATGCTTTAGCAAAGAGACTGGCAGCATTCTGCCCCTGCCCTAGAGATCTGTGGAACTTTGAACTTGACAGAGATGATTTAGGGTTTCTGGCAGAAGAAATTTCTAAGCAGCAAAGCATTCAAGACGTGACCTGGGTTATTCTGAAAGCATTCAGTTTTACGTATTCAGAAACAGATCATTTGAAATTGGGACTTAATGTTTAAAAGCTAAGCAGAGAATAAAAGTTTGGGAAATGTGTAGCCTGACAATGGGATGGAAAAGAAAAAAACATTTTCTGGGAAGAAATTCAAGCTGGCTGCTAATTACCAAGAAAACAGAGAAAATGTCGTCAGGGCATGTCAGAAATCTTGGTGAAAGCCCCTCTCATCACAGACTCAGAGGCTTAGGAGGAAAAAGCTAAAAGGGCCTAAGGTACAGCTTGGGCCATTGCTTCAGAGGGTTCCAGCCCCAAGCCTTGGCAGCTTCCATAAGGTGTTGGGCCTGCAGGTGCACAGAAGTCAAGAATTGAATCTCTGTCTAGATTGCAGAGAACATATGGAAATGCCTGGATGCCCAGGCAGAAGTCTGCTGCAGGGGTGGAGCCCTCATGGAGAACCTGTGCTAGGGCCGTGCAAAGGGGAAATGTGGGGTTGGGGCCCCCACACAGAGTCTGCACCAGGGCGCTACCTAGTGGAGCTGTGAGGAGCAGGCCACTGTTCTCCAGACCCCAGAAGGGTAGATCCACCAATAGCTTGCACCATGTACCCAGAAAAGCCACAGGCACTCAATGCCAGTCCATGAAGGAGCTGCCCAAGGCTATGGGATCCCACCCCTTGCATCAGCATGCCCTGGATGTGAGACACAGAGTCAAAGGAGATTATTTTGGAGCTTTAAACTTTAATGATTGCCCGGCTGAATTTCAGACTTTAATGGGGTCTATAGCCCCTTTGTTTTGGACAATTTCTCCCATTTGGAATGGGAACATTTGCCCAATGCCTGTATCCCCATTGTATTTTGGAAGTAACTAACTTGCTTTTGATTTTATAGGCTTATAGGTGGAAGGGACTTGTCTCAGATGAGACTTTGGACTTGGGACTTTTGAGTTAATGCTGGAATGGGTTAAGACTTTGTGGGATGGTTGGGAAGGCATGATTGTTTTGAAATGTGAAGACAAGAGATCCTGGAGGGGCAAAGACTGAAATAATATGGTTTGGCTCTGTGTCCCCACCCCAAATCTCTTCTCAAATTGTAATACCCACATGTCAGGGGAGAGACCACGTGGGAGGTGATCAGATCATGGGGGTGGTTCCCCCCACACTGTTCTCATGACAGTTCTCACGAGACCTGATGGTTTTAAAGTGTGGTACTTCCTTGTTCTTGTACACACCCCCTCCTGCCGACTTGTGAAGAAGATGCCTGCTCCCCCTTTGCCTTTCACCATGATTCTAAGTTTCCTGAGGCCTCCCAGCCATGGTTCCTGTTAAGCCTGCAGAACTGTGAGTCAATTAAACCTCTTTCCTTTCCTCAGTCTCTGGTAATATTCTTTATAGCAGTGTGAGAACAGACTAATACAAGCCTCACTGTTTTTTTTTTTTTTTTAGATGGAGTTTCGCTCTTGTTGCTCAGGCTGGAGTGCAATGGCGCAATCTCGGCTCACCGCAACCTCCATCTCCTGGGTTCAAGTGATTTTCCTGCCTCAGCCTCCTGAGTAGCTGGGATTACAGGCATGCATCACCACACCCGGTAATTTTGTATTTTTAGCAGAGACGGGGTTTCACCATGTTGGTCAGGCTGGTCTCAAACTCCTGACCTCAGGTGATCCACCTGCCTCAGCCTCCCAAAATGCTGGGATTAAAGGAGTGAGCCGCCAAGCCCAGCTTACAAGCCTCATCTCTGAGATGGAGAAAGTTTTAGTGGCCTGAATAGAAGATCAAACCAACCACAACATTCTCTTTAGCCAAAACTCAATCCAGAGCAAGACCCTAACTGTTCAATTTTATGAAGTTTGTGAGAGGTAAGGAAGCTGCAGAAGAAAAATTTGAAGGCAGCAGAGGTTGGTTCATGAAGTTTACAGAAAGAAGCCATCCCCATAACATAAAAGTGCAAGGTAAAGCAGTGAGTGCTGATGAAAAAGCTGCAGCAAGTTACCCAGATGCTAAGATAATTGATGAAGGTGGCTATACTAAACAGAAGATTTTCAGTGTAGACAAAAGAGCCTTTTATTGGAAGATGATGCCATCTAGGACTTTCATAGCTGGAGACAAGTCAATGACTGGCTTCAAAGCTTCAAAGGACAGGCTGACTCTCTTGTTAGCAGCTAATGCACCTAGTGACTTTAAGTTGAGGCCAACACTAATTTACCATTCCAAAAATCTTAGGGCTCTTAAGAATTATGCTAAATCTATACTAAATCTATGCTAGCTAAAATCTATGCTAAATCTGCCTGTGCTCTATAAATGGAACAAGACCTAGATGACAGAACATCTGTTTACTGCATGGTTTACTGAATATTTTAAGGCCACTATTGAGACCTTCTGCTCAGAAAAATTGATTCCTTTGAAAATATTACTGCTCTTTCACAATGTACCTAGTCACCCAAGAGCTTGATGGGGATGTACTAAGAGATTAATATTGTTTCCATGCCTACTGACATAACATCTATTCTGCAGCCCATGGATCAAGGAGTCATTTCAATTTTCAAGTCTTATTATTTAAGAAATACATTTGATAAGGCAATAGCTACCATAGTGATTCTTCTGATGGGTCTGGGAAAAATCTATTGAAAACCTTCTGGAAAGGATTCATGATTCTACATGCCATTAAGAACAGTCATGGGGAGAGGTAAAAATATCAACATTAATAGGAGTTTGGAAGAAGTTGATTCCAACCCTCATGCATGACTGAAATGTTCAAGACTTCTGTAGAGGAAGTAACTACAGATGTGGTAGAAATAGCAAGAGAACTAGAATTAGACATGGATCCTGAAGATGTGACTGAATTGCTCCAATCTCATGATAAAACTCGAATAGATGAGGAGCTGCTGCTTATGATGAGAAAGTGGTTACTTAGCCGGGCATGGTGGCTCACGCCTGTAATCCCAGCACTTTGGGAGGCCAAGGTAGGAGGATGGTTTGAGCCCAGGAGTTCAAGACCAGCATGGGCAACATAGTGAGACCCTGTCTCTAAAAAAAAAAAAAAAA
>NC_045438.1:132818271-132879167 GCF_002776525.5 Piliocolobus tephrosceles | reverse complement strand
TGGTAAAGATGCTGTGAACATTGTTGAAATGACAACAAAGGACTTACAATATAACATAAACTTAATTGATAAAGCAGTAGCAGAGTTTGAGAGGACTGACTCCAATTTTGAAACAAGTTCCTCTGTGGGTTAAATACTATCAAACATCATTACATACTACAGAAAAAGCTTTGTGAAAGGAAGGGTCAATAGACGCAGCAAACTTCATTGTTTAAGAAATTGCCACAGCCACTGCAACCTTGAGCAGCCACCAGATCTGTCAGCAGTCATCAATACTGAGGCAGGACCATAGCTGGGTGCAGTGGTTCACACCTTTAATCCCAGCTACTCAGGAGGCTAAGGCAGGAGGATTGCTTGAGGCCAAGAGTTCAAGGCCAGCTTGAGGGCAACATAATGAGATCCCATCCCTGGAAAAAAAAAAAAAAAAATTTGGCTAGGCATGGTGGCATGTGCCTGTAATCCCAGCTACTTGGGGGACTGATGCAGGAGGAACGCATGCACCCAGGAGTTTGAGGCTGCAGTGAGATATGAGAGCACCACTGCACTCCAGCCTGGGCAACAGTACCAGACCCCATCTCTCTTAAACAAAAATTATTATTGAGGCAAGACCTTATACCAGCAAAAAGATTATGACTCACTGAGGGCTCAAATGATCCTTAACATTTTTTAACAATAATGTATTTTTAAATTAAGGTCTGTATATTTTTAAAAGACATGACTCTACTGCAAAATTAACAGACTACAGTACAGTGCAAACAACTTTTATATGCATTGGGAAACAAAAAATTTGTGTGACTCGCTTTGAGGTGCTCTGAACTGAACGTGAATCCACAGTATCTCTGAGGTATGCCTGTAATACTTTAGCCAATTTAAAAATATCCCCAAACTAGTAACAGTGACAGAGAGGATTTAGAGAGCATGAGCAAAAGAGCTTACCTAAAGTGGGGAAGAACCCCACAAAAGCGTGCCAGTTATTCCACAAGGTCTAAATTGATTTTAGTTGATCATCTTTCTATTTTTTTGGAGACGGGGTCTCATTCTGTCACCTAGGCTGGAGTTCAGTGACATAATCACAGCTCACTGCAGCTTCTACCTCTTGGGTTCAAGAGATCCTCTCACCTCAGTCTCCTGAGTAGCTGGGACTAAAGGCACGTACCACCACACCCAGCTAACTTTTGTGTTTTTAGAAGACAGGATCTTGCCATGTTGCCCAGGCTAGTCTCAAGTTTCTGAGCTCAAGGTCTTGGCCTCCCAAAGTGCTGGGATTACAGGCATGTGCCACTGTACCCAGCCTTCTTCACTTTTAATAAGGGAATTCCTAAGCACCCACAGCCTTATTCACTTTGGCACTTCCACAAGTTGCTGGTTTCAAGTAATGTAAAGGAAAATCGTTATTTGTCAAGCCTGGGACTCACTGTAGTAGACATACTAATGTAAACAAAACTTACTAACCAATGAAACTACAGAGGAAGAAGAGAACAAAATATTTTCTGACAAGAGGAGTTCCAGAAATTCAATTTTACAAGTACATATTTATATTTAAGGGAATCACACACAATTAAAAATGCAAATTTTAAAAAATACATAACAGTTGACCTTGAGGTAGGAGAATCACTTGAACCTGGGAGGTGGAGGTTGCAGTGAGCCAAGATCGCGCCACTCCACTCCAGCCTGGGTGACAGAACAAGACTCCGTCTCAAAAAAAAAAAAAAGTAAAAAGCAAAGGAGGCCAGGTGCAGTGGCTCATGCCTGTAATTCCAACACTTTGGGAGGCCAAGGAAGGTGATCACCTGAAATTAGGAGTTTGAGACGAGCCTGGACAACATGGTAAAATCCCGTCTCTACTAGAAGTACAAAAATTAGCCAGGTGTGGTGGCACGCACCTGTAATCCCAGCTACTCGGGAACCTGAAGCAGTAGAATTGCTTGAACCCAGGAGGCAGAGGTTGCAGTGAGCCAAGATCACGCCACTGTACTCCAGGCTGGGCGACAGAGCGAGACTCTGTCCCCCCACCCCAAAAAAAAAGAAAAAGCAGAGGAAAAGACAGATTCGCCACAGTTTTAAAAATCAATTTATGTAATTAGCACGCTCTAAGTGACATTTGAAGGACCAATAACAAGCTGAGAAATAAAAGTCTGCCACACAACAAAGGATACTTTTTTTTTTGAGATGGAGTTTCGCTCTTGTCGCCCAGGGTGGAGTGCTATGGCATGATCTTGGCTCACTGCAACCTCCGCCTCCCGGGTTCAAGCAATTCTCCTGCCTCAGTCTCCCAAGTAGCTGGAATTACAGGCATGCGCCATCACGTCCAGCTAATTTTTTGTATTTTTAGTAGAGACAGGGTCTCTCCATGTTGGTCAGGCTGGTCTCGAACTCCCGACCTCAGGTGATCCATTCGCCTCAGCCTCCCAAAGTGCTAAGATTACAGGCGTGTGCCACCGCGCCTGGCTAGGATACATTCTTAATAAAGAGCTCTTAAGATCAAGAAAAAGATCAACAATCTAATATTAAAAATGGACAAAAAAATTCAAAATTACAACAAGGTACTTTATAGATTACCGGATTTGGCAAGATTTTTCAAGTAATATTACCTAGTTCTAGTGGCTTCACAGGAGATACAAGAACACTCTCACTTCCACTGCTTTGCTTAGAGCAGTCCTCTTCCAAGTCTTTGTTCAAATGTCGCCTTTTCAGTGTGGCCTCCATCACCCTATTTGAAACTGTAACCTTATCTCCACTTCTCAACCCCCACTTATCTTTCTCTTTTCTCTCCACCTATCACCTAATATACTATATAATTTACTTATTTATGTCTATTGTTTATTCTGTCTCCCCTCCCACTATAATAATATAGTAGCCAAGGGGACAAGAATGTTCTTCTTTCACTGCTGAATCCCGAATATGGAAAACAGTGCTTGGGACAGGGTGGGAGTTCAGAAACTATTTGTTTAATAAATAAGAATTAAACTAGTTAAATTTTTTTTTCTTTTCAAAACGGAATCTTGCTTTGTTGCCCAGGCTAGAGTGCAGTGGTGCGATCTTGGCTCACTACAACCTCCACCTCCCAGGTTCAAGCGATTCTCCTGCCACAGCCTCATGGGTGGCTGGGATTACAGACACCTGACAACACACCTGGCTAATTTTGTATTTTCAGTAGAAGCAGGGTTTCACTATATCGGCCAGGCTGGTCTTGAACTCCTGAACTCATCTGATCCTCCCGCCTCGGCCTCCCAAAGTGCTGGGATTACAGGCTTGAGCCACTGTGTCTGGCCAAATCTGTTAAATCTTGCTGGAGGAAGGCCGGGCGAGGTGGCTCACACCTGTAATCCCAGCACTTTGGGAGTCCAAGGCAGGCAGATCACGACGTCAGGAGATCGAGACCATCTTGGCTAACATGGTGAAACCCCGTCTCTACTAAAAATACAAAAACAAAATTAGCCGGGCATGGTGACGGGTGCCTGTAGTCCCGGCTACTGAGGAGGCTGAGGCAGGAGAATGGCGTGAACCCAGGAGGGGGAGCTTGCAGTGAGCCGAGATCACGCCACTGCACTCCAGCCTGGGTGACAGAGTGAGACTCCGTCTCAAAAAAAAAAAAAAGAAAAATCTTGCTGGAGAAAATTTTGACAATATGAACTAAAAATATTTTAAATGCATATACCATTCTAAGTATTTATCTTAAGGAAATAATCACTGATGTGAGCAATGATATGTCCAAAAGATTATTCACTATAGCTGTGAATTAATTGTGAAAAACTGGAAACAGCCCATAGTGGAATATTTAATACATGAAAAATACTCATTATAATGCTAACTAGGGGAAAGTATGTCCAGTGATTCCATTTTTTTGAGTACATACAGGCCGGGCGCGGTGGCTCACGCCTGTAATCCCAGCACTTTGGGAGATGGAGGTGCGCGGATCATGAGGTCAAGAGATGGAGACCATTCTGGCTAACACGGTGAAATCCCGTTTCTACTAAAAATACAAAAAATTAGTGGGGTGTGGTGGCACACGCCTGTAGTCCCAGTTACTCTGGAAGCTGAGGCAGGAGAATCACTTGAACCCAGGAGGCAGAGATTGCAGTGAGCCGAGATTGTGCCACTGAACTCCAGCCTGGGTGATAGAGCGAGACTCTGTCTCAAAAAAAAAAAAGTATATACATATGTTTAATAAAAATTAAATTATGGTTGGCTGGGCACGGTGGTATACACCTGTAATCCCAGCTACTCGGGAAACTGAGGCAGGAGAATCGCTTGAACCCAGGAGGCAGAGGTTGTAGTGAGCTGAGATCACACCACTGCACTCCAGCCTGGGCGACAAGAGTGAAGACTCTGCCTCAAATAAATAAATAAATAAATTTAATTATGGTTTATCAACTTAATGGAATGCTAGATGAGGTTCTCTTTCTCTCCTGATATGGAACTATTTCTAAGACTCAGTGAAAAAGGTAGACCTTAAAAAAAATAGTAAGGCTGCACTATAAGGAATATAGAATCAATTTCCAAGGTGCACTGCTAAGTGTAAAAAGCATCAAATACCATTTCATTTTTTAAAATTGTTTCAAATTTACTGGCTCTACTTCCTACTGAATAAAAATGTTAGATATTTAAGTATTTTCTGTTGCAAACGTTTTCTTTTTTTTAAATTTGTGGCCAAATTCAAGTAAATTTTCAATATATCTCCCAACTGACTCCACAAATCAGTGTTGGAGCTGAATTAATTTTACTACCAAATGTATACTAAATCCATAATTATTTAACTATAAATAAAGTGAAAATTACTGTCCACACTAACTTCCTAAGGAATACAATCAGTAAGTATGAAATCCATTCTGGAATTACGTTCCATAGAAATAACTTCAAAAGCAGACATACAGGTCAGCCATGGTGGCTCACATCTCTAGTATCAGCACTATGAGAGGCCAAGGTGGGTCACTCGAGGTCAAGTTTGAGACCAGCCTGGCCAACATGGTGAAACCCTGTCTCTACCCCAAAAAATACAAAAATTAGCTGGGTGTGGTGGCAGGTGCCTGTAATCTCAGCTGCTTGGGAGTCTGAGGCAGGATAATCACTTGAGCCCGGGAGGCAGAGGTTGCAGTGAGCTGAGAATACGCCACTGCACTCCAGCCTGGGTGACAAGAGACCCTGTCTCAAAAAACAAAACAAAACAAAAACAGACATACACTGTTAAATTATAAAAGCTTATGACAAACAAACAAAGGCTCACAGCTACCGGTATAAATACTGAAAACAAATGTTCAGAGGGAGATAGATGATTGTGCTGTTTCATAAACACAGGACAGTAGGTCATGAAAGGGCACCCAAACCCCCAAGCATCCGGAGGTCTCTCATTCAGAAGCCTCCTTCAACTCAGCTTCTACCTTACCTGTTGTAAGACACACCAAAAGGTCTGTCACTTAGAAACACATGATTGGTAACCAGGGCTTTGGGTATGTCAGACCTGGGTTCAAATCCTAGCTTTGCAATTTTCTAGAAGAATAATCTGATAAACCTCAATTCTCTTATCTGTAAAGTAAAATGGAGATCATCACCAACTAGTTAATGTTAGTAAATAAAAGCACAGTGTCCGAAAAAGTAAAACGAAGAAGGAATTGTCTAAATAAGAAAATTAAAAATCCCAAAAGTCAAATACTCCAGCACAGTGAAAAGAACCCAAAGGAAATCCACTCTAACAAACACTGAGCTGGAAAGGGACCCTGAATTCCAAGTTTTGGTTCTTCTGTCACCAGCTTCAAGACCCTGGGCTTAAGATCTACAGTACCAGGGGACTGAAAATCCCTTCTGCCTGTGACACAACACGACTATTTAGTCAGACTAATATTTAGACTACCAAGGATGCTATTTACTGTAAATAAGCCGAAGTATTACTTCCGAAAGTATTACTTCCAAAACTTTCTAAAATTTTCATTTAAATGCTTATTTTTTATACCTTTAGGTCCTGATCAGTTTTCATTATGACTAAACTGCCAGTCAGGATATATACATAAGACTGTTTCCTTAACCAACTTGTCTTAAGGTCAGATTGCTAAACAGTAGCAAAATCAGAATTCAAAACCACATCTATCTCCAAAGACCAAACTCTATGGCATGCTTCTTCCTCAAATCTTCCTGACTCACCTTCTGCAACTAGCAGCTTGCCTTTGCAAAGTAAATGGAAGTCATCAGGAGTGCAATCAGAAGTCATGGAACAGAGTCAAGTTATCTGAGTTAGTTGAGGCTTGAACTTCTGACACAGTACTCTAACCAACTTAGACATTTCAGCTACTTAAAAGGAGGCTGGGATACCAAAGAAAGAAAGAAAGAAAAACAAAAAGGAAGAAAAAAGGAAAAAAAAGGGCAGGGTGCAGTGGCTCACGCCTATAATCCCAGCACTTTGGGAGGCTAAGGCAGGCAGATTACCTGAGCTCAGGAGTTTGAGAACAGCCCGGGCAACACGGCGAAACTCTATCTCTACAAAAAATACAAAAATTAACCAGGCATAGTGGCACACACCTATAGTCCCAGCTACTTGGGGGGCTGAGGCAAGAGAATTGCTTGAACCTCAGCCCGAGGTGGAGGTTGCAGTGAGACGAGATCGCACCACTAAACTGCAGCTTGGGCAACAGAGCGAGAACTTGCCTCAAAACGAAAAAGAAGGCCGGGCGCGGTGGCTCAAGCCTGTAATCCCAGCACTTTGGGAGGCCGAGGCGGGCGGATCACGAGGTCAGCAGATCGAGACCATCCTGGCTAACACGGTGAAACCCCGTCTCTGCTAAAAAATACAAAAAACTAGCCGGGTGAGGTGGCGGGCGCCTATAGTCCCAGCTACACCGGAGGCTGAGGCAGGAGAATGGCGTGAACCTGGGAGGTGGAGCTTGCAGTGACCTGAGATCTGGCCACTGCACTCCAGCTTGGGCGACAGAGCGAGACTCCGTCTCAAAAAAAAAAAAAAAAAGAAAAGAAAAAGAAAAAGAAAAAGAAAAAAAAGGCAGGTAAATTTAAAACAAAAAAACCCAAAAACTTATTAATTGGAAACAAAACCAAAAATAAAACACCTCTGAAATTACAAGTAAATGGGGCAGTTCATTCACGCATATTTTCAGGAGTCGAAGTTGTTCAAGATGAAATATTCAGTAAAATGACTGCTAGGTTATCTATAATCCATACTTGCAAACAATTAACAACACAAATAACTCTAAGTTATCCATAGTAGTGAATGGGGTAACAGATATACATATATTTGGCTTTAGAAATAAAGCATATAGTCTACATAGATAATTGGAAGTAATAGATATCTGGTGCTTAAAGTATATGATCACCTATAAATTTACCCCTCAAATTATAGCTTGATTTGGGCTAATCTCAAATTAATTTCCAAGTGGTAAGAGAGATCTGGACAAATGGTCTGAGAGACCAGGATTTCCCAAAAAATACAGTAATATAATAAAAACCGCAGCTTCCTCGTATCAATAGAAAAGAACGTTTTAACACATTCTTATCAATTCCACAAAGAATAACTCAACTAGGCACAGAAAAGTAACATTTCAATTCCTACTGCACACTAGAACCAAGTTAGCACCTTGCTGTTTCTATTACACAATCTAGGATTAAAAAATGGTTTTGAATAATCCCATATACGGATAATCCAAAGGCAAACAGACACACACAAACTCACCATTTACAAGCCTTCGTCACCAAGCACTTACAAAATACATTTCATAAGACAGAATAGAAAATGGAGCAAGAGGTGAGGTCACCTACCACTGTAGTTCTATTGAAAGAGAGAAGTCATTATGTGCTCTCCCCAAACAGTAGGTAGCCTCCAAAAACAACACACACCCCTACACCCCCCTAAATCTGGTGTTGTCATTCAGTGGGGTGACCTAGGAAGGCCTTTGAAATGTGTTGTATCAACTCAGAGGGAATAAGACCGCATACAACGCCACAAAACATCAAATAAATTAAAAAGTATAAAGATAATACATCTAAAATTAAGAACTAGGCATAGAATCTGAGAGATGATTTCCCAGAGCTGATTTCCAAGACCCTTTGCAATTAAACGTTAGTACATGATGAAAGTTCTTTTTTTTTTTTTGAGACGGAGTCTCGCTCTGTCGCCCAGGCTGGAGTGCAGTGGCCGGATCTCAGCTCACTGCAAGCTCCGCCTCCCAGGTTTACGCCATTCTCCTGCCTCAGCCTCCCAAGTAGCTGGGACTACAGGCGCCAGCCTCCTCGCCCGGCTAGTTTTTTGTATTCTTTAGTAGAGACGGGGTTTCACCGTATTAGCCAGGATGGTCTCGATCTCCTGACCTTGTGATCCGCCCGTCTCGGCCTCCCAAAGTGCTGGGATTACAGGCTTGAGCCACCGTGCCCGGCCGAAAGTTCTTTAGGCTTAGCCTCACTTGCTGAATGAAGCCTGCTACCTGAGTTTCTACTAGGCTGTGACCAACTTCTGAACTTGCCACGATAGCACTAAACTACTGTTACGCATCCCACTGATAAAACTGGACATGTGGCGCTTAATACAACAAACCAGAACCATCAACGTTTGTTAAAGAACTCTCCTGTTACTATTGTGATGCCCACTCCGGAAGATTATCTGCATTTGGTTGAGGTTTAGACAGAAGAGAAGCAGTTAACAGACACTGACTGTATACACAGCGGTCTGCCAGCACAGTGCAAAAAAGCCGATGTGCTTTGCAGGCTCAGGAAGTTGACTAACCCGAAGAAAAGCCCCATGCCCTCCTCTATGAAAGGGAGTGTGTGGTTGGTAGAACCCAAAGTAAACACGGAAAAACTCATTCAAGAATTTCCTTAAGGCCTACCGTGCAGACGTTGGAGGCAAGTTAAGACGTTGGGGAGCAGGTAAGAGAGAGAGACCAGAGTTCAGAAACAGACCAATAATGATCTACCAGCTCCGGTGGAGGCTCCAAGTTAGGGGAGTTTGTGCCTCCTCTGTGGAGTTGGGGAGGAAAGGTACCGGGCGGGCTCTGGTGCTCCTCCGACAGCCCTTTCCAGCAGGCCTGGGGCTGCTAAGACCCAGGCCTGGCGTTCAGCAACAGCAGCTCTCTGCCACATGGTTGCTGGAGAGCGACCCTCCGAGCTGCCCCGAGGCCATGTGGCTGCGGCCACAGGGTGCCCAAACCCTGTGCACATTCAAGACGCGAAACCAGAGCAGAGAAGGTGCCAGAGGAAAATCCAAAGAATGGGATGTTGGGGTACAAGACTCACTTCCTTTGGGCTTTGTCCTTCTTGGCCTTGGTCCTTTTCTTTCGGGCCTGGAGCGCAAGCACTGCAGGAGAGAGGGATGGATGAAGGGCAAATGTGGAGGAAAGGAGGTGACCAAGGTGAGGGTGGAGACCCAGCAGGGGCGCCAGGCCCGGCTGCTGGGCCTGCCTCAAGGGCGGCTGCGGTACGAGCGCGGAGGCTCCGGCAAGGCGGCCGGCCGGGGGGCTGGCGGCCCACGGGGCACAGGGCAGCACCCGGGCGGGATGCGCCGGAGGGGTCTCAGGCAGGGTCAGGGGGCGGGCGGGCGGAGGTCTGCCCCGCCCGCCAAGGTCCGGGCCCTGGAGTGGCCCCAAGGCGCAAGCCGGCCTGGCAGGGAACAAGGGGCGGCGACGGCAGGCGCCGGAGGACGCCCGGGCTGAGGGGCGCGGACCCGCAGCCCAGAGGCGGGGGGTGTGGGGCGGCGCCACCTCAGTGGAGGGGCGCCGCAAGCCCGGGGACCGAACCGCGGCAGTTAGGCGAAGCTTCGGGCGCTGACCCGGGCCTAGCCCCGGCGGCCGTTGCCCCTCGTGGCGGAGGCCGCTCCACCGCTCACCTTTCCGCTCCATGGTGAGACCGGTAACCGCCAAGCGCCTGCGCACTCGAGTGGTGGTGACTCCAGCTCCCGCCGCGGCCCAAAACCGAGCCCGCGCACACCCCACCCCCAGTCCTGCCCCGCCCCGCCCCCGCCCCACCGTGCCGCGCGCATGCGCATTGGGCGCGGAGCCTACCACCTGCTCCCGAGGAGGGGGCGGCAAGGAGAGGGAGGGGGCCCTGAGAGGAGGAACGTCGGGGGTGAACGTTGAAGGAGTGTTAGAGATCTCAGCTTGGAAACCTGGCAAGGTTAGTTTTGTTCTATTTGCTTAGAAAAGGCGCAGAGAGCGGCAGGGCTCCCTGCATGCTGCTGAGTCAGCTTCAGAGGCAATTGGGATCTGCCTCAGTTTCCTGGCCTGTAAAATGGATTAATCAGGCATGTCCCAGTTTCTTCTTCCCTGAGCTATTGTGAGCCCAGTTGAGATACTATTTAAAGAAAATGGAAAAAAATAACATGTGAGAAAGAAAAGGGAGTGGGAGCAACACAAAAAGACTGGAAGGAAAGAACCTGTGACCCTATTATCACTTGAAAAGTAAAAACTTCAAAAGTGAATTTTCTCTTGAAATTTCAAGTTTAAATGAAAGCTGTAAAGGAAAGAAAGGGAAATGAGAATAAAAACGTTTAATGTTTTCTTATTCTACCACCTTCAATACATGATAAAGTTGTCTTGTTTATAAGTTTTTTTTTTTTTTACTTTTCTAAGTGCTCATTTGATGTTTATGGCAACTTAAAGGCAAAATAGTTATTACGTCCATTACACAAAGACACTAAACCTAAGAGGACCTGCCTATGTATTCAGAATCTTGGTGTACGACCCAGTTATTTAATCATCAAGCCCTTATTGTATAGCAGGCTCAGCAACGTTTTTCTTTGGGCCAGATAGTAAATATTTAGGCTTTGTGGACCATAAGATCTCTTTCTCAGCTACTCAATTCTGCCACTGGAGCTCAAAAGCAGTCATAGAAAATATGGGCTGTGTTCCTATAAAGATTTATTTATGGACACTGAAATTTGAATTTCGTATAATTTTCACATGTCATAAAATGTTCTTCTATTGATTTAAACATGGCCTTTGTTAGGTTTTGAAGGGAAGGTGAGGGTTAAAGAAAGAGGAGTAGTCTTGCTCTGCTACTCAGGCGGAGTACGGTAGCATGATCTCGGCTCACTGCAGCCTGGATATCCAGGGCTCAAGTGATCCTCCCACCTCAGCCTCCCAAGGTGCTGGAATTACAGGTGTGAGCTACTGAGCCAGGCCCTTTTGATCTTTTTTCAACCGTTTCAACTATTCTTATTTCAGATCTTTATTTACCAGCCCCTATTGTAAAGTACCACAGCTGGTCAGAGTGGAAGCTCTGAAGACCTTTGCTCTAAACAAGTAATTGAGAAGGGAAGATGAGAGGGCAATAGTACAGCAGAAGTCAAGCATGGGGGCTTTGGCAGGACTTATTGAGCAAAGTAAGTAATTAAGCCCATCCACAGAGGAGGCCATTTTTGAGCTGGGTCTTAGGAAACATGTAAGATTTCTGTAGGTGGAGAAGGAGATGTCAGGCATTCCTGAATGAGAAAATACGTTGAGCAAAAAGGCACAGACGTGGACACCTGTAGGTGGGGGCTAGGATTGGGGCTGGTAACAACTGAAGGGATGAAATGGAAGGTGAGGCTGGAAAGGCAGGTTAGCCAAATTTGAAATTAGATAATTGATATATGTTGCATGGAACCTGAATGATAGCATGTCTGGGTATATTGCAAAAGAAGACAATACCTGTTGGCCAAGGAAGGATGCAGCCCAGTCTATTCCCTGCTGTAAAGTTGAAAACAAAGGAAGGTTAGGACAGACAGGGAAGCCCTAGACTCTGAGGATTGTGTGAGTTCAGGATAACCACATGTGGTTTAGAAAAGACAGGGAGAGAGCAGATGGCTAGGAAAAATCCCAGAATTGGGAAAGTACTGCCCACCGCAAAGTAAACTGTTTGAGTGTAGAGATCCTGCTTAGGTTTTCCTTGATGTATACTCAGTGCCTACACAGTGTCAGGCACTTAGTAGGTGCTCAAATATTTGTCTAATGAAAGAATAAATGGGCCGGGTACAGTGGCTTATGCCTGTAATCCCAGCACTTTGGGAGGCTGAGGCGGGCAGATCAAAGGTCAAGAGATTGAGACCATGCTGGCCAACGTGGTGAAACCCCATCTCTACTAAAAATACAAAATTAGCCGGCCGTGGTGGCACATGCCTGTAATCCCAGCTACTTGGGAGGCTGAGGCAGGAGAATCACTTGAACCTGGGAGGCGGAGGTTGCAGTAAACAGAGTTTGCACCATTGCACTCCAGCCTGGGCAACAAGAGCAAAACTCTGTCTCAAAAGAAAAAAAAAAGAATAAATGATCTGCAGTTTATGAGAAATGTCAGGATGAAAGAGAAAACGCTGAGAGGGACAATATTAGAGCTGTATTAAATCTAAATTGGTTATTGCAGACCCATCAAAAAGGAAATATGTTCAGCTTAGCATGAGACAGTCGTACCTATTCTGACTGAGTGACTGTTGCTTCTCTAAGAGCTTACTAACTTTGATAACACATTTTCAGAATTTTTCCAGAGTCAATGTGAAGTTCACTGGACTGAGTTCCCAGAATTGACCATTTCTCTTTTTTGTCCATCTGTTTTTCTCTATTCCTCCATCATGTTTTGGCTCTCCACTTTTTCTAAGATCTCTATAATTGTTCATATAAGTAAGTTTGTTCATTTCCCCTATTCTACAACCATCCCCTTTTTGTGCATTTTGCTTTAAATCTAACTTTAAAATCAGTTTTTTCTCCCAAGTTTGCAGAACTTGGCCTATTCTGGACTTTTACCCTTCCAGAATTTATTTATTTATTTTTCTTTGACAGGGTCTCACTCTGTCACCCAGGCAGGAGTGCAGTGGCGAAATCTCAGCTCACTGCAACCTGAGCTCAAGCAATTTTTTCACCTCAGCCTTCCCAGTAGCTGGAACTACTAGAGGCACATGCCACCATATCCGCTTGATTTTTGTATTTTTTGTAGAGATGGGGTTTTGTCACGTTACCCAGACTGGCTTGGAACTCCTGATCTAAAACAATCTGCTTGCCTTAGGCTCCCCAGAAACTGTTCCTAAAAGTGGTAGCAAAAATAATTCAAAAAAAAAAAAAAAAAAAAAACAGTATAGGCCAGGCACGGTGGCTCACGCCTGTAATCCCAACACTTAGGGAGGCAGAGGCGGGAGGATACCTTGAATCCAGGAGTTAGAGACCTGTCTGGGCAATCCAGCAAGACTCCTTTCTGCACAAAAAGGGGGGGAGAAAAAGACAAAAAAAGTGGTAGCTATTCATTCTTACATGCATACCCTTCTCCATTGCTGTTTTTTTCCTGCAAGTCCCTTTAAAAGTAGAGGTATTCAGAAACCATAACCCATCATATTTTTGGCTGCTCATGGGTTGTCTCAGAATTTAATTTCTGAAAAGATCCTATCTCTTTTGAGCTAACTTACTTGTTAAGACTGCCGGCCGGGCGCGGTGGCTCAAGCCTGTAATCCCAGCACTTTGGGAGGCCGAGACGGGCGGATCACGAGGTCAGGAGATCAAGACCATCCTGGCTAACACAGTGAAACCCCGTCTCTACTTAAAAAAAAGGCGAAAAACTAGCCGGGCGAGGTGGTGGGCGCCTGTAGTCCCAGCTACTTGGGAGGCTGAGGCAGGAGAATGGCGTAAACCCGGGAGGCGGAGCTTGCAGTGAGCTGAGATCCGGCCACTGCACTCCAGCCTGGGCGACAGAGCGAGACTCCGTCTCAACAAAAAAAAAAAAAAAAAAAAAAAAAAAAAGACTGCCCTGGAATCTTCTCTAATGCTTCTTTGACATTTTTGAAGTCTGAACGTCTAAAGTTGAGTTCACATGTTTCCTCATACCCAACATTCTCTGCCTTGATTATCACAAATTATTATGCTTTCTCTAAAGTTTTAATATGACTTAAATCCAAAGCAGCACATCCCGTTGTGGCATTCACGACATCCTGTGAGATAAAATGGACAACAGGAGAAAGTGAAAATACATGAGATGATTTATTTTGAATGAGTTAAGATTTCCAATAGCTGTCTGCATAATTGGAGAACCCCAACAAAACTTTCTCTCGCCTTTTGAATACATAGTTTTGTTAATTGTATTGAGAAAATCTATAATTATGTTATAGGCCTGGGTATCAGGAAACAAATGGCACATTTAAAGGCTAATTGAAAAGAATGTAATGAAGGAATCAAGGTGTTAAGGAAGACAAACAAGGGATAGTCAGACATCCAGGGACTAGCAGCAGCTGGAGTTTTTACCATCTCTAGGCCTGAAGGGAGAAAAGGAGGGAGATGTTATCATAACCCAGGGAGAGGTTTATTATTAATAGTTTGCCAGGGTCCGGGTGCGGTGGCTCACGCCTGTAATCCCAGCACTTTGGAAGGCCAAGGCAGGTGAATCACCTGAGGTCAGGAGTTCAAGACCAGCCTATGCAACATGATGAAACCCCGTCTCTACTAAAAATACAAAAAAAAAAATTAACCAGGCATGGTGGCGGACGCCTGTAATCCCAGCTACTTGGGAGGCTGAGGCAGGAGAATCGCTTGGATCTCCGCTTGGAGGCAGAGGTTGCTGTGAGCTGAGATTGCGCCACTGTACTCCAGCCTGGGCGACAAAAGCAAAACTCCATCTAAAAAAAAAAAAAAAGTTTTCCAAGGCTGCCATAACAAAGTACCACAAACTGGGTAGCTTAAACAACAGAAATTTCTTGTCTCACAGGCTTAGAAGTCTGAAATCAAGGTGTTGGCAGGGTTGGTTCGTTCTGAGGGCTGTGAGGGAGAATGTGTTTCAGGCCCTTCTGCTTGCCTTCTAGATAACCGTCATCTCCCTCACCACATGCTCTTCCCTGTGCACCTGTCTCTCATTGTGTTGGGATTTCCCCTTTTTGTAAGGACACCAGTCATACTGCATTGGGCCCCATTCTAAAACCTCATTTTAACTTGATTACCTCTGGAAAGACGCTGTCTCCAAATAAGGACACATTCTGAGGTGCTGGAGATTAGGACTCCAACATATCTTTTGTTGGGTGGGGGCAAAATTCAACCCGTAACAGAGCTGTAGTAAGAGAGGCCCGCCTGGCAGCAGCTGTGCCCTTTAATGAACCCTGCAGGGAGAGGGCAGGGAAATAAAGACCCACATCTTCTCAAACAAGTGCCTCACCACTGACAAAACCCAGTTGGAAGTTAAATGGCAAGGAAGCCTGGGTGATGCAGTCCATACAAGCCACCCTCCCAGGGCATAAAGCAGGGTGGAGAAAGGTGGAGAGTGGATCCGGAGGGCCAAACAGAGAATATCCAGCACGGCCTGTCTGGGCAGTCAGACACCCAAAGCAGCTGGCATTTTCCAAGCAGGTAAGTTTGCCTCTCGGGCACCTTGATCCCTGGAGAACCAATGCCACCTGGAGATGACCCCATTTCTGGCTTCATTCTATAAAAGCTAAAGTTTCACAAAGAAATTGTGCTGGGGTGAAAGATTCGGGGGCATAGGTGGAGAAGATGAAAGAATAAAGACCTTGGCTTGGTGGGGTGGGAATAAAGGCAGTAGTGAGGAGGGGAAGGGGATTCTCTAAGAATGAGGAGGTTAGAGATTGGTGATTCCTGAGCAGATAGGGCCCTTGCTCTGCTCCCTGGAAGTGTTCTGGGTGGGACCAATGTGTTGCAAACTGACCTTATTGATCATGCCCAACTCTTAGCTTTTTTTGGTTGGGAGTGATGCCTGCCAGAGAAGCTTGACATGGTGAGGGTTTGCCTCCCTGACAGGCCGATTCCCAGGACATAAAGAAAAATTTCAGACCAGAATCTGCCACATACATGTTTGTTGCACACTCATTAGCAGGCAGGCACAAAACAGGTCCTGTAACCTGTCCTGTAAGTTCTTTGAGGTCCCAGCTCTCTGTCCTTTTAGGTGCTCTGACCACAGCATGAATGAAAGATTTACTCATGGCAGGGACAACAATATCCCAGAGTCAGGACTCTCACCCTCACAGTCGGGATCAGGCAACTAGAGATGGAGTCTCCCTTATGTTTGTTATGCTGTTCCAAACCCGATTCACATCACAGGTGTTATCAGAAATGGGTTTTCACTGGTGAAAAGAGTTGCTTGTTAATTTGTATAATGGGTTTTAGAAAAGGGCTGTCACTGTAAAAATGTATGGCAGTCAATGACTCTGAATTACTTTGTTACAGTCACTTTCTGACTAGAATATTTACTAACCACTCTTGGAATGGAAATTGCTGATGAAAACACAAGATACACCTAGATATGTAAGTAACTGGTGCCTACAAATGTCATCCTATCTTTCCCAAAAGGTTTAATATGCGCCAAGTATTTTTTTTAAGAAGTAGATTTATTTCTTTAAAATGCCAATTAAAAAAAAAAAGCAATCTGAGAGTCCAAGACGAGGGGAATGTAAGAAAGTCTTACCGCACAACCCCTCTATGTGAGTCGCCAAAACAGAAACATGCTGGATCCTATCTAAGGTTCTGGAAGTCTCGGAAGAGCTTTCTTAAATATCCCTACCTAGAATATGCTTTCCTTGCCTTGATTCCAAGGATGATGCCAAAGTATTTTAAGGTAAATTATAACTATGATAAGACTGGGGGCCCCTAGGAGGCTTCCAAGCCAGACAAAGATGCTCTGCTATACTTAGCATGTTCCAGGGGTCATGCAGACTTGGACAATGAAAATAATGAACTTAAGATCAAAAGTCTGACTAGGCATGGTGGCTCATGCCTGTAATCCCAGCACTTTGGAAGGCCGAGGCGGGCAGATCACCTGAGGTCAGGAGTTTGAGACCAGCCTGGCCAACATGGCAAAACCCTGTCTCTACTAAAAATACAAAAATTAGCCGGGCATGGTGGCTCATGTCTGTAATCCCAGCTACTTGGGAGGCTAAGGCAGGAGAATCGCTTGAACCTGGGAGGCGGAGGTTTCAGGGAGTGGAGATCATGCCACTGCACTCTAGCCTGGGTGACAGAGTGAGACTTCGTCAAGATCAAAAGTCTTTACTGTTTTCTGAGCAGTGTGTAAACCTCCCAGACTCTTATGTGACCCTTGAGAGACAAGCTCTATAAGGACTGTGATTTAACGTTTCCATCGTGGCAGGCTCAGGGTCACACTGAAATCAATTTAGGAAATACATAGAAATGGACAACATGGCTTACACATTTGAGATCTGATTTCTACTGGCTATGCAATGTTAAATCCATTTTTTTTTGTTTCCTTCTTTCAAATACTTTCCACCATACTTACCCTCATGACAGATACTTATACTTCAGCCCTTAGGCTGTGAGAAGCAAAGAAGGAAAAAAATAGGCCTTGCTCTGTAGGACTTAATAGCTAACTCATATATAACAATTACTGGCCAGGTGCGATGGCTCATGCCTGTAATCCCAACACTTTGGGAGGCCGAGGTGAGCGAATCACGAGGTCAGGAGTTGGAGACCAGCATGACCAACGTGGTGAAACCCTGTCTCTACTAAAAAATTAGCCAGGCATGGTGGCGCCCACCTGTAATCCCAGCTATACAGGAGGCTGAGGCAGGAGAATCGCTAGAACCCAGGAGGTGGAGGTTGCAGTGAGCTGAGGTCGTGCCACTGCACTCGAGCCTGGGTGACAGAGCGAGACTCTGTCTCAAACAACAACAAAACAGTTACTGTTTACTAGACACTGTTGTCCCACAACCCTGAAACCCTACAAGATAGGTACTATTATTTTAATCTCTGACAGGAGAAAACTGAGGTACAACCAAGATCATGCAAGGTAATAAGCAAGGTTTTGAATCTGGGAAGTCGGACTCTGGAATTCATACTCTCAGCCACGCACTATATTACCTACCCAGTGTAGTGGGGGTGGATGGATAAGTACGTAATTAAATACAATGTACAATGGTACAAGCAGAAACTATCCTGGAAGCACAAGAAAAACCCACTCAGCTCAGGATTTGTGGAGAGGCAAGGAAAGAGGCATTTCTTGGATGAGTGACACCTGGACAGAGTTGGAAAGCAAGAGTAGGTATCAGCTGCACACAAAAGGGAGGAAAGAAAACTCCAGAGAAAACAGCATGGTATCACAGGTATAAAATGTAAGGGGGCCAAGGCACAGTGGCTCACGCCTGTAATCCCAGCACTTTGGGAGGCTGAGGCGGGAGGATTGCTTGAGGTCAGGAGTTCAGGACCAGACTGTGCAACAAACTGAGACCTTGTCTCTACCAAAAAAAAAAAAATTAAATAGCTGGGCATACTGGCATGCACCTGTGGTCCCAACTACTCAAGAGGCTGAGGTAGGATTGCTTGAGCCCAGGAGGTTGTTGCAGTGAGCCGTAATTGTGCCACTGTACTTCAGCTTTGGCGATAGTGAGACCCTCTCTCAAAACAAACAAACAAAACAAACAGACAAACAAAAATATATATATAATGCAAGTGGGAAGTGGTGAGAGATAGCTTGCCCACAAATATTTAAGAAAAAAAAAAGAGGGCCCCTCTTTTCTTGGGCAGGCACTGTGTTTGGTGCTGGGGTAACAAATAGCAGGGACAGCACATCTAAGGAACTTGAACTTTCAAGCATTATGCTCCCTTACCCACTAGAATAATCTTAAAAACTAGCCCTAAGCAAAACACTCAACAAACTAGGAATAGAAAGGAACTTTCTCAACCTGATCAAGGTCATCTATGAAACACCCACAGCTAACATCATATTTAATGATGAAAGGCTGAATGCCCTCCCCCTAAGATCAGGAACCGGAGGAGGATGTCCACTCTCACCACTCCTGTTCAGCACTGTGCTGGAGGTTCTAGCCAGAAACAATAGGCAAGAAAATTAAATAAAAGGCATACAGATTGGAAAGGAATTTGAAATTTTAAAATAAAGCTGTTATATCACAGTTTTGAATGCCATCCAATGGAATTTAAATATATATAGCAATTTGTTATGTACCATCATCCATTTATATAGAGAGATATATAAAGCAAAAGCACTCTTGGAACTATAAGAAATTGTACATTACTCCTTTTTCTCCTTGAACTTGTCTTTCTATTCCATTTGGTTCTCACAGAAGTTTATCCTCTGATAGTTTTATGCTTGAAAGTCTTTTATTGATCATCCTTTCATACTTCTCTGCCACACAAATGTGCATTTACATAGAAATTTAATTTGTAAAAACATTTCCTCAGACCATAATCCATTAAAAAGTTCCTTACCTATTATTACAAGTATTATTAGTGCATGATTAATCAAAGTAACACATAGCATCATTTTTCAGTAAATGAAATTTTATTGCAAATGCATTTCAGTGTGATGGTATGTGATTTTTCTCAATGAGTCCTACATCATTCCTTTTTTTTTTTTTAATTAAGAAAACTTACATAAAACAAGTAGATGGGAATGAAAAGGGGTTTGCTATAGCAATAGCATTCAGTTCTTTTGGAACTCTTTCCAAATCATGTGCCAAAAATCACAAAACAATCATAATCCAAACTCATTTTAATGACCCATCAGCTGACAATTCCAGGAGGTCTTTATTCAATTTTGTTGAAAACAAATAATGGGAAGCTACCTAACTTACAAAAAGATGTGTTATTTGGTCATTAAAGTTACTTACTTTTTAAATCCAGACACCAGTATTTCAGTATATTCCTTAGAATGGACCGCTGGGAGATTTACACACCTGCTGGCAATGCACCTGAGATTCACTGGGGAGGGAGAGAGGCATTTTTGTTTGTTTGCTTGCTTGCTGCTTTTGTCTGCTCCACCACTCCTTGGAATGAAAGCTCCATAAAGGCTGAGATGTTTGACCTTTGTTCACTACTGTATCTCTAGGACATAGAAAGCTGTTGGATACCCTACCCATGTGATGCTTGGTGCTTGATGAATGTATGTGGGATGTTATGAAAGAATGTAAAAACTACCTGTTTCTGGCTGTATGCTTTGAGGGGGCAAGAAAAAGAGGCAAAGAGACAGAAGCACCTGGTGCTGCACTGATTTGGGTTTCTCAGTCCAAAGGCACCAAAAGGTCACCTTTCTCCAAATCGAAGATGCAGCATGGAGCAGAGAAAAGGCCTAATCTTTGGAATCCAACCTGGGTTTGAATTCTGACAGTGATATTGAATAACTGTAATTTTGGGGCAAACTCCTGGTCTTAGATTCTTCCCCTGTGTAAAAAGAATAATTGGCCCTCCTTCCAGGAGAGGCAGAGGAGGAAGTGACCATGAAATATGATAATGCCTGTCAGGAATCTGCACCATCGCATGCACTCATTAATGTGAGTTGTCCTTCATTCCAACTCTGCCTCTTTCCTCCTTGGTGGCACCACCCTTGCCTCTAACCAGCCCGGAAATTTATACTACTGGGCTCATCCTGAACCCTTGCTACTGTAGATGCTAAGCAGCAGACAAAATGTTAGACTTAGGGGCTTTGGTAGAATCTAGGGCAGTGGGAAAATGTACCCTCATCTCGTCATTTAGAAAATGGGGGTAATAGGCTGGGTGCGGTGGCTCATGTCTGTAATCCAAGCACCTTGGGAGGCGGAGGCAGAGGCAGGTGGATCACCTAAGGTTAGGAGTTCGAGACCAGCCTGGCCAACATGGTGAAACCCCATTTCTGCTAAAAATACAAAACTTAGGCCTGGTGCTGTGGCTCACTCCTATAATCCTAGCACTTTGGGAGGTTGAGGTGGGTGGATCACCTGAGGTCAGGAGTTTGAGACTAGCCTGGCCAACATAGTGAAACCCCGTCTCCACTAAAAATACAAAAATTAGCCAGGCATAGTGGAGCACGCCTATAATCCCAGCTACTCGGGAGGCTGAGGCAGAAGAATCGCTTGAACCCGGGAGGCGGAGGTGGCAGTGAGCCAAGATCGCATCATTGCACTCCTGCCTGCGTGACACAGCAAGACTCCATCTCAAAAAAAAAAAAAAAGGCGGGGGGGGGGGGGCAGAATAACAGCTCTACCTCAGGATTTTCGTGCAGGTTAATGTGTTGACTTTCATGAAGTGCTTTGAACAGAGCTTAACACACAGCCAAGGGTTGATAAATGGGTGGTGTTATTCTATTTTGGCCTGCCTGTAGGCCACTGATAAAAACACACCTGTTATCTGGAAGAGAAGGGGCAGCCCAGCATAATTGTGGAGTGAGAGAGTAGGAATTTTCTCAGATGCTCTGTCTCCTATGCATCCTTTATAACATGCGTTGAGATCTCACAGAGTCAGATACTACAAGCGGAATGAAAACCAGTGGTCGGGTTTCAGGGGATGTAGCAGGTTAAGGGCACCATGGGTATCTGTGACCAGAAGAGCCACATGCTTTCCTCAAGCCCCCTATCCACAGGACTTCCCCAATGCCCCCAGCAGAGGGTGAAGTAAAGTCCTGTCATGTCTCCTCCACATCCTCACAGCCCTCTTCTCTGAAACAACTTGGTCAGTGCACCCAGCATTATAGTCCCTGAGTTACATGCACTCTCCCCCTCAGCCTATAACTTCTTCCAGGGAAGGAACTCATCCTGTAAAACCACAGACAGGCATAAGGCTCAGTACAAAGCAAGCGCTCAAATATTCCTTCAGTGAAGAAATCTGGAGGTAAATTGCTGATGTCACAGGTTGACCAAGGACAGCCTCCCCTGGGACTGGAGAGGCAGCTTCCTAAAACAATTGGAGAGGGTAAGGGAACGGCCATAGTTTCGGTCGACTCCCCTGGCAGTTTCTCAAGTTTATTAAACCTAAGGAAAGGATACTGGAAACAAACATGTAGTTCTGGAGCTGCCTAGAGGGCTGTGTCCAGGTATAGGGAGCTGGCCCCACTTCCCAAGTTGTTTATCTTAATTTCCTTGAGAACAAGAAATGCATGTTAGGATAGGTTATTTTTCTTTCAGATTTAACCAAGGCACCCCATGATTTGCTGGATTTTTTCTAAAGTTCTATAACACTGGGAAGGGGGAAAGGGGAATTCCTCCACTATTATGACAAAGTCTATGCTTTATAGTAAAGCAAAAACCCCACAGAGTTTATCTGTAGGCAGCAGAAGTACAGGAGGTTCGCTTTTCCCCTACTTTTCTGTATCGCAGAAAAATATTTGCTTTTCAGAGAACTCTATGAGATACAGAAAAGTAGGGGAATAATACTTGCTCTTCGAGGAAGTTATAGGTGAGAGCTACTGTGCCTGGCCACTGTAGTTTTTCTTAATTAATTTTTGAGTTGTACATATCACATGGTATTGTAATATATTCTGTCCCTCTAGCTTGTTCAAATTATGGAGATCTTGAGGGCAAGGACTATCTTGAATATTTGATCCAAACATGCATGGATGAATAAGAGAATAAATGCATGGGTAGGTACATGAATGAATGAATGAAAAAATTCAGATATATAAAAAGCTGTTTGCTTTTTAGGCCATATTCAGATAGGAGTGAGTGGTAAGCCAAAATTAATTTGTTTTTTTTTTTTTTTTTTTTTTTTGAGACGGAGTCTTGCTCTGTCGCCCAGGCTGGACTGCAGTGGCCGGATCTCAGCTCACTGCAAGCTCTGCCTCCCGGGTTTTTAGGCCATTCTCCTGCCTCAGCCTCCGGAGTAGCTGGGACTACAGGCGCCCGCCACCTCGCCCGGCTAGTTTTTTGTACTTTTTAGTAGAGACGGGGTTTCACCGTGTTAGCCAGGATGGTCTCGATCTCCTGACCTCGTGATCCACCTGTCTCGGCCTCCCAAAGTGCTGGGATTACAGGCTTGAGCCACCGCGCCCGGCCCAAAATTAATTTGTTAAGGCTTTTTTTTTTTCTTTGATGATACACACAAACCACTGTTTGGAGCTATCAATCTGAAGCTGAGAGACCTCAGCACTCAGCAACATGCGTTTCATCCTCAAGCTCATTCATCTCTCAGCAATTTTAGGTGCCATCTTTTCTCTTCTCTTCTGTTTTCTTTTTTCTTTTCTTTTCTTGACGAAGTCTCGCTCTATCACCCAGGCTGGAGTGCAGTAGTATGAACTCGGCTCACTGCAACTTCTGCCTCTGGGATTCAAGCGATCCTCCTACTTTAGCCTCCCGAGTAGCTGGGACTACAGGTGCGTACCACCATGCCTGAGTAATTTTTAAACATTTTTAGTAGAGATGGAGTTTCGCCATGATGGCCAGGCTGATATCAAACTCCCGGCTTTAAGTGATCCATCCCCTGACCTCGGCCTTCCAAAGTGCTGGGATTATAGGCATGAGCCACCACACCCAGTCCATATATTTTTCCTTTCAGAACTTAAAAGATGTCGTCCTAAAAGAGTCTTCTGGCTATCATGGGAAAGTTTAACAATCAGCATTCTTGCTGTTCTCCTGTAAGTATGGGTCTTCTTTCTCTGGCTTTGTGTAAGATTTACTGTTTATCTTTGATTTTCAGCAACTTGGCTATTATATGCCTACACTTGGTTTCTATTTATCATGCTTGTCAGTCTTCTTGAATCTTTGAGTGATCTTTCCTGTTTTGGCAAATTGCCAGTCACTTAGTTTCAGATATTGCTTTCCCTATTCTCTTCTCTGTTTCTGGAACTCCTGTAAGATATATGTTAGGGGGCCAGGTGTGGTGGCTCACACCTGTAATCCCAGCATTTTGGGAGGCTGAGGTGGGTGGATCACAAGGTCAGGAGTTTGAGACCAGCCTGGCCAACATGGCGAAACTCTGTCTCTACTAAAAATACAAAAATTAGCCAGGCGTGATGGTGTGCACCCGTAGTCCCAGCTGCTTAGGAGGCTGAAGCAAGAGAATCGCTTGAACCCGGGAGGCAGAGGTTGTAGTGAGCTGAGATGGCGCCACTACACTCCAGCCTGGGTGACAGGCTGTGACTTTGTCTCAAAAAAAAAAAAAGATACGTATTAGGTCATTTGACTTTGTCCTACATGTCTTGAATGCTCTTTTCTGTTTTTTTTTTTTTTTTTTCTTTATGTGCTTCATTTAGAATATTTTCTGTTTCCTGTCTGAGTTATCTAATCCTATCTTTTGCTGTGTCCAGTCTGTTAAATTCATCTGATAAGTTTTTATTTTCTAATACTTCATATTTCAGTTCTAGAATGCCCATTTGATTCTTTTTCTATAGGTTACAATTCTCTTTTGAAATTATCTATCTTTTCATTTTGCCCATCTTTTCCTCTACTTTAACATACTTATGATCATTATTCTGAAGTCCTTGACTGCTAATTCTAACACCTGGATCATCTGTGGGACTGTTTCTATTATATAATTTTTCTTAATTATCAGATACTTTTCCTGCCTCTTCATATGTCTTGTGATTGTTTCTAACTATATGCTGGATGTTGTTTAAAAACAAAACTGGGCCGGGCACGGTGGCTCACGCCTGTAATCCCAGCACTCTGGGAGGCTGAGGCGGGCAGATCACGAGGTCAGGAGATCGAGACTGTCCTGGCTAACACGGTGAAACCCCATCTCTACTAAAAAATACAAAAAATTAGCCAGGCGTGGTAGTGGGTGCCTGTAGTCCCAGCTAATTGGGAGACTGAGGCAGGAGAATGGCGTGAACCTGGGAGGCGGAGCTTGCAGTGAGCCGAGATAGTGCCACTGCACTCCAGCCTGGGCGACAGAGCAAGACTCTGTCTCAAACAAAAAAACAAAACAAAACAAAACCATAAACTGAAGTCAATGTTACTGCTCCCAAGATAGGATATACACTTTTTTTATTTGCCTAATAAGGCAAATAAGGTGAGGCAGTTATAATCTCAATTCAATCAGGAATTGAGCTATGCTCTGGCATTAGTTAGACTCAGCCTGCTTCTGGTTTTAAATGTTTCAAGGGGAAGACTCTGTGTGTGCTTATGGCCTCTTCCATGGTGGTACTTTGTCTCCTAAGCATTTTCAGACTGTAGGAAACTTCATTTTGCCTTTGCAGGCCAATCTCTAGTCTCCTGAGTGGCCCTGGCACTCAGCAGATGTCTTGAGTAGAACAGCAGTCAGTGACAGCCATGTGGCTATCAGAAGGTTCACTGTGCCGAAGGAAAGCCTGATCTTTAGCACTTACCCAAACTCAACAAATAACCTTGATATGGTTTGGCTCTGTGTCCCCACCCAAATCTTATCTTGTAGCTCCCATAATTCCCATGTGTTGTGGGAGGGACCTGGTGGAAGATGATTGAATTAGAGGGGTGGGTCTTTCCCATACTGTTCTTGTGACAGTGAATGGGTCTCACGAGATCTGATGGTTTCAGGAAACGGGAGTTGCCCTGCACAAGCTCTCTCTTTACCTGCTGCCATCCATGTAAGATGTGGCTTGCTCTTCTTTGCCTTCTGTCATAATCTTGAGGCTTCTCTAGCCATGTGGAACTGTGAGTTCTCCGTTAAACCTCTTTCCTTTGTAAATTGCCCAGTCTCAGGTATGTCTTTATCAGCAGCGTAAAAGCAGACTAATACAAACCCCTAAGAAAGAAAATGGCCAATAATCTCAACTTCCCTGGAAAGGAATCTTTTTTCTCTTAACTTTTAGTTCTTTTAATCTTCTTTGCTTCCACAGTTCTCCAATATCTTTCAAAATATGATTGTTATAATTCATTCTTTTTTTCACTTTTTTTTTTTTTTAAGAGACAGGGTCTCACCATGTTGCCCAGGCTGGTCTCAAGTTCCTGAGCTCAAGTGATCCTCCTGCCTAAACCTACAAAAGTGTTGGGATTATATGCATGAGTCACGATGCCCAGCCCATGTTTTTCTTCTTGATATAAAGTGATAAACTGTCACTTCCTACTACATTTTACTCAAAAGTAGAAGTTTTCTTATGTTCTTTTCCAGTTAATTAGTTCACATAGGATTCAAACAAGGTCCATGCATTGCATGTAGTTGATGTAACTCTTAAGTCTCCTGGTTTATAGGTTCCTCCTCCCTCTTTGTTTTTGTTGTTGTTATGTTTGTTTTTCATTTTTTTTTTTAAATATGTGGTCTTTCTATGTTGCCCAGGCTGGTCTCTAACTCCTGGGCTCAAGCGATCCTCCTGTGTCAGCCTCCCAAGTTGCTGGGACTATAGGCACGTACCACCATGCCCAGCTGTTTTTCATCTTAGTTGTTAAAGAAACTGGTTCATTTGTTCTGTTGAATTTTTTGGATTCTACTAATTGGATTCTCCTAGTGTTATTTAACATGTTCCTCTGCTCCTTGTATTTACTTCAATCTACTAGATCTAGAGGACTGATAATATTCAGGTTCATTTTTTTGCATAATTACTTTATAGGTGGTACTATGTGGAGTCAGCCCTCTATATTCATGAGTTCTACATCTGCAGACTCAACCAAGCAGGTATAAAAAATATCTGGGGGCAGAGTGTGGTAGCTCATGCCTATAATCCCAGCAGTTTGGGAGGCTGATGTGGGAAGATCACTTGAGGCCAGGAGTTTGAGACTGGCCTGGGCAACATAGCAAGACCCTGTCTTTACAAAAATAAAAGAACAGGCCCAGCTGCAAAACTAAAAAATTACTTAAAAAATGGACCCAGCTAAACCCAACCTAAATTGCAGAATTATTAGCAAAGGCATGATTATTGTTTTAAACTACTGAATTTTGGGGTGGTTTATTATGTAAGCAATAGATTACTAAAACCCATAGTATCTAGGATATGGTGAGCATTCCAATACATGTTTAATTAAATTGTAAGAGATTAGATGGGTAATTTGACTAGTCAACCCTTGTGGTCCTTCCAAGCACTGAGATTCTATGGCCCTGTGATCATTAATAACCTTGGATTATGCCATTACTTTCTCTACCTCTGCTAATGAGTCACATCTAGATGCAATATAGTTGAGTCCTTGGACTTTGTGACATTTAACACATACAGAGACAGCTACCTGGGGTCACTTTATTTTTTGACAGTCTCTTTCAAACCTACTATTTTGCAGTACTATGGAATCCACTTAGATATTCACATATGAAAATCATACCTCAACTGCCATTTACTGTAGAACACAAGCTGTTTTGAGGGAAAGTAATGAAAGTGTTTGTGCTTCCAAGACATTCATACTTCCCAACTTATTCTTTACCCATTTTGCAGCCTTTAGAATTTTTCTTCAGTTTCTTATTAGAGAGGGAAAACCATGATGACCGTGCTGCGAGAAGTGAGCTAACTAATCCAAACTATACCATTTGGTAAAGTTTGAAATGGCTTAGAATTTCAGGAGGTGTTGGAAGACTTAGCCTTTGAATTGTTAATCACTTTACCCTTTCTTTAGTGCTATACTATTTATAACGGGTTAATCAATTTTCCTTATTTGATTACTTTGGGAGGGGCTCGATGCTATGGGTTTATACCAGAGTATTTTTAAAAGACAGAGTATAGTCCAAGCATCTGGTTGGTCTTTCTGAGGTCATGCATCAAAGCCAATATTTCACCATTAATATGGTTTGGCTCTGTGTCCCCATCCAAATCTCATCTTGAACTGTAATCCGAATTGCAGTCGCCACATGGGAGGGACCTGGTGGGAGGTGATTGGACCGTGGGGGCAGTTTCCCCCATGCTGTTCTCGTGATAGTGAGTTTTCACAAGAGCTGATGGTTTTAAAAGTGTTTGGCAGCTCCCCTTTTGCTCTCTCCTGCCACCTTGTGAAGAAGGTGACTGCTTCCCCTTTGCCTTCCACCATGATTGTAAGTTTCCTGAGGCCTCCCCAGCCATGTGGAACTGTGAGTCAATTAAACCTCCTGATATAGTTTGGCTGTGTTCCCACCAAATCTCAACTTTAATTGTATATCCCAGAATTCCCAGGTGTTGTGGGAGGGACCCAGGGGGAGGTAATTGAATCATGGGGGCCGGTCTTTCCTGTGCTATTCTTGTGATAGTGAGTAAGTCTTACAAGATCTGATGGTTTTATCAGGGGTTACCGCTTTTGCATTCTCCTCATTTTCTCTTGCCACCACCATGTAAGAAGTGCCTTTTGCCTCCTCCCATGATTCTGAAGTCTCCCAAGCCATGTGGAACTGTAAGTTCAGTTAAACCTCTTTTTCTTCCCAGTCTCAGATATGTCTTTACCAGCAGCATGAAAACAGACTAATACAGTAAATTAGTACTAGTAGAGTGGGGTGCTGCTGAAAAGATACCTGAAAATGTTGAAGCGACTTTGGAACTGGGTAACAGGCAGAGGTTGGAACAGTTTGGAGGGCTCAGAAAAAGACAAGAAAATGTGGGAAAATTTGGAACTCCCTAGAGATTTGTTGAATGCTGCCCAACAAATGCTGATAGTGACATGAACAATAAGGTCCAGGCTGAGGTGGTCTCAGATGGAGATGAGAAACTTGTTGGGAACTGGAACAAAGGTGATTCTTGTTATGTTTTAACAAAGAGACTGGTGGCATTTTGCCCCTGCCCTAGAGATTTGTGGAACTTTGAACTTGACAGAGATGATTTAGGGTATCTGGCAGAAGAAATTTCTGAGCAGCAAAGCATTCAAGAGGTGACTTGGGTACTGTTAAAGGCATTCAGTTTTATAAAAGAAGCAGAGCATAAAAGTTCAGAAAATTTGCAGTCTGACAGTGTGATAGAAAAGAAAAACCAATTTTCTGGAGAGAAATCCAAGCTGGCAGCAGAAATTTGCATAAGTAGCAAGGAGCCTAATGTTAATCCCCAAGACCATGGGGAAAATGTCTCCAGGCCATGTTAGAGACCTTCACAGCAGCCCCTCCAATCACAGGCCTGGAGGCCCAGGAAGAAAATGTGGTTTCATGGGTCAGGCCTAGGTCCCTGTGCTATGCGCAGCCTAGAGACTTGGTGCCCTGTGTCCCAGCTGCCCTGGTCTTGGCTGAAAGGGGCCAACATAGAGCTTGGGCTGTGGCTTCAGAGGGTGGAAGTCCCAAGCCTTGGCAGCTTCCACATGGTGTTGAGCCTGTGGGTGCACAGAAGTCAAGAATTGAGGTTTGGGAACCTCTGCCTGGATTTCAGAAGATGTATGGAAATGCCTGGATGCCCAGGCAAAAGATTGCTATAGGGGTAGGGCCCCCATGGAAAATCTCTGCTAGGGCAGTGCAGAAGGGAAATGTGGGATTGGAGCCCTCACACACAGTCCCTACTGGGGCACTGTCTAGTGGAGCTGTGAGAAGAGGGCCACCATCCCCCAGACCCCGGATTGGTAGATCCACTGACAGCTTGCACTGTGCACCTGGAAAAGCTGCAGACACTCAACACTAGCCCATGAATGCAGCCAGGAGGGAGGCTGTACCCTCCATAGCCACAGGGGTGGGGTTGCCCAAGACCATGGGAACCCACCTCTTGCATAACCTGGATGTGAGACCTGGAGTCAAAGGAGATAATTTTGGAGCTTTGAAATTTGACTGCCCCGCTGGATTTTGGGCTTGCATAGGCCCTGTACACCCTTCGTTTTGGCCAATTTCTCCCATTTGGAATGGCTGTATTTACCTAATACC
Source organism: Piliocolobus tephrosceles (assembly GCF_002776525.5). Classification (NCBI taxonomy): domain Eukaryota; kingdom Metazoa; phylum Chordata; class Mammalia; order Primates; family Cercopithecidae; genus Piliocolobus; species Piliocolobus tephrosceles. Next base: position 132,849,870 of record NC_045438.1, on the reverse strand, counting down.
TGTACTCCCATTATATCTAGGAAGTAACTAGCTTGCTTTCGATTTTACAGGCTCATAGGGGGAAGGGACTTGCCTTGTCTCAGATAAGACTTTGGACTGTGGACTTTTGTGTTAATGCTGCAATGAGTTAAGACTTCGGGGGACTGTTGGTAAGCCACGATTTGTTTTGAAACTTGAGGACATGAGATTTAGAGGGGTCAGGGGTGGAATGGTTTATTGGAGGCTGTGTCCCCATCAAATTTCAACTTTAATTACATCTTCCAGAATTCCCACGTGCTATGGGAGGGACCCAGGGGGAGGTAATTGAATCATGGGGGACGGTCTTTCCCATGCTATTCTCATGATAGTGAATAGTCTCACGAGATCTGATGGTTTCATCAGGGGTTTCTGCTTTTGCTTCTTCCTATTTTCTCTTGCCACCACCATGTAAGAAGTGCCTTTCACCTCCTGCCATGATTCTGAGGCCTCCCAAGCCATGTGGAATTGTAAGTTCAATTAAACCTTTTTCTTCCCAGTCTCAGATATGTCTTTATCAGTAGCATGAAAATGGTCCAATACACCTCCTTTCTTTATAAATTACCTAGTCTCAGGTAGTATCTTTATAGCAGTGTGAAAACAGCCTCGTTGCAGTTGTAGCAGAAGGGACCCAAGTCTAGACTCTGCGACTTAATGGCACAAGTATCAGAAGCCACTGATTCTCTGTTTACAGACTTTACTCTAATGGATACATGGGACTAGAAGGGAACTGGAGTGAGAAGGCAGCAACCCGCAGAAAATGGGCTCTCTGTGCACTTCTTAGTCTCCTGTTATAAATATGAAATGTTTCCTTGGCTTTGGCAGATTTCTGTGCCTGTCCCTGCCATCCTGACAACTTATTCCCGGTTTGACATTTCTAGTTGAGCCCTTGGTATCATAGGCTCCATCTAGTTGTGCCCCAGATGTTCTCATCCATGGCCACTGCTCTTGGGTTCCCATTTGGTCCTGCCCTTCTAGCAATCATTGGAATTTACTTTAAGCCTAACTCCTACTCATCCTTCAGATCTCAAGTCATATGTCATTGCCTTAGGAAGAACTTCCTTGAGACTCAAGACTAGATCAGGTCCTCTTGATACATGCCCCAAGAGTTTCTTGTGTTTCACCTTCACAATTTGTAATTTATTACTTTTCACAACTTGTAATTATTTTTGTCATCTCTTCTATACCCATCCTGTATCTTCAGCACCTGGGACAGTGCTTAGCACAGAGTAGGCCTTCAATAAATGTGTTCAGTAAACATGAAACAATGAAGCTTGTGACTTTGGCCCGTACCTCTTTTTGTATTTACAAGGTCATGTTGCACATTATATCTCAGTTTTATGCATGTATAAATTAGGATAATATTATTTTACCTACCTCACAGTTCAAGATGCTACGCATGTAGCAGATGCTTAACAAAATGCTTCTACAATGGGTGAATGCATATGCTATCTTTATGATAAAAGAAATCTATATTTTAACTAAGATTTATTTCACTTAACAAGATAAATGGAGTACCCAAGCAGGAGGAGTCATGTTTTTTGAGCTGGAAATAAAATTCAGGATTTCATATACCTTTGTCCAGGGGTCTATATTTTTCTTCTAGTCATACTTTAATACTAGACATATTTTAAATGGGGAAGGGGGAAAGTTTTTGAATGGATTTGGACAAAACTAGTAATGACTGACTTTTCCAACTTCTAGGCTGGTTGTGGCTGTCACAGATTTTAACTCCTTAGTGCACCAAGAGTACAGATTCCAAATTGCCTATATCTTAAAAACTTGTAAGAAAGAAGCAATGGTGAATGTGCATCTGAACCCCAGGGAGAGTTCCAGAAAGGGAACTCATAAAGGGAATTCCCATCAGTTGGTACAGCTAATTGGCCTTATGAAACCAGTGGCAGGATAAGATCTTGACCTCTGAGAATGACAGCAAAAGTGCTCTCAGCTTAGCAGGACCATGTACTACGAGTCTCACAGGCTGGCTTACTTTTGACCTGGATTAACCTACCTGTTTTCCCCATTTCCCCTATCAGTACAGGGAAGATACCTTACATATAAAATGCAATTGCTACTTAATTTTTTTTTTCTCTTGTTCATCTCTTCTCCACCATGTCCACTCCCTTCTGGGATCCCTCCCATTTGACATTTCCTTCAGGATACAGAATACAGAGAAGGGAGAAGGTGCAGGAAGGATCCAAATGTTACTAGAGTTATACATTTTATTTGAGCTTCATCTCTTTGGAGAAAGGGGAACAGGGATGAGAGGATTAAGTTAGAGATGGTCTGGCACAAAGCCCGGAGATGTGGGGTGTGTGAAGAAGGAAATTCATGACTAGAATATATGCTGAAGGTGAAATGAGGGGAGCCTGGATAGGGAATTAAGAGATAATTGTTGGCATTTAGTAATGTGATCTGGGAGTGTGATCCCAGTGCAGAACAAAGAAGAAGGCCGGCAGGTGGTAGGAGTCACAGTCAGGAAGGAAGTACTGCTAGTTCATATCCAATCTAGGTCTCTGGACAATTGACTCCTTTTGGGTAGGAGGATTTGCCAGGATTATCCGACCCCTTATTTCCAGTTCATCTCCTAGACATCTTCCGGTGAGTATGAGTCCATAGGATGGCGTCTTCTCTCCACTGACCATGTCCGAGGCTGCGTCTGAGACTGGGTGGAAGCCGTACGCGGATGGTACGTAGGCCAGTAATGCTGCTGAGGGAAAGTGTGAGCTCTTGGCCTGGATTTGGGGTCAGGCTCCGTCTCGGGCTCAGTCTCAGGCTGGGGCTCCATCTCGGTCTCGGTCTCAGTCTCAGCCCCGGGCTCCATTTCAGGCTCCAGCTCTGACTCAGGCTCCAGTTCCCGATCCAGGTCTAGGTCCAGACCCAGCCCGGCCTCTTGTTCTGACTCCAGTTCCAAATCCAACTCCGACTCCTCTTCTATAGGCTGTTGGATCTTGGCGAAGCCTGGACTTACATTTTTTTGACTTCCTAGAAAACTGCTGCTCATTTTATATGTTGAGTTGTCATTCTGAAATACAATTAGGTAGGTTAAAATTTCTAATTAAATTTAACTTTCTGCTGAACGCAGTGGCTCATACCTTTAATCCCAGCACTTTGGGAGACTGGGGCAGGAGAATCACTTTAGCCCAGGAGTTCAAGGTCAGCCTGGGCAACATAGTGAAACTTCTATCTTTACAAATAATAATAATAATAATTTTAAAAACTAGCTGGGCATGATGGCACATGCCTGTAGTTCTGGCTACCCAGCAGGCTGAGGCAGGAGGATCGCTTGAGGCCGAGACTGCAGTGAGCTGTGTTTGCATCACTGCACTCCAGCCTGAGCAACAGAGTGACTTTGTCGCAAAAAACAAACAAACAAAACCCAGACTTTTCATCTTTGAGCAGTCAAGGAATTTAGAATACAATAGGACTTAAGGTACCAGAACCATGGGTTCCTTGCAGAGTAGAAAATATTTCTTGCCTAAGTCTACTTTTCTTTTTATTATTGTTATTAATTTTGACACAGAATCTTGCTCTGTTGCCCAGACTGGAGTGCAGTGGCATGATCTTGACTCACTACAACCTCTACTTCCTGAATTCAAGTGATTCTCTTGCCTCAGCCTCCCAGGTAGTTGGGACTACAGATATGCACCACCATGACTGGCTAGTTTTTGTATTTTTAGTAGAGACAGGGTTTCACCATGTTGGCCAGGCTGGTCTTGAACTCCTGAACTCAAGTGATCTGCCCGCCTCAGCCTCCCAAAGTGCTGGGATTACAGGCATGAGCCACTGCACCCAGCCTTTATTTATTTTTTATTAAAAATTTTTAAAAATTTTTCTTCAAAATGCCAATGATATCCATAAATCTGCTTTTCATCTTCCTTCTAACCTCTGGTTTCTCAGTTACTCACTATTCTTCAGACTCAATCAATTTCCAACTTAGAATTTCTCTGGCTTTTCTAGCTAGACAGGATTTCAGAGCAACCATTTAAAACAGCAATGGACTTAACAACATTCTGAAACATCTTGTCTTCTTGATCTTACTTGTCTTGCCAACCCCCAGTGCAATCCTTGACAGGGCATATAAGGCTGTGTGTGACCTGGCCTCTTGCCATTCTTCTTTAGCTTTATTCCAGCTGTGGTCCCTGCCCTTTGCTCTCACCATAAAGTTACCCAGAGTTGCCTGACTACTGCTCAGCTTTGTGCATGCTGCTCCTTTTGCCTGACTTGTCCTCCTCCATCTTGTCCACATGCACTTAGTCATCACCCCAGATTCAGAGCTAAGATGACCAGGCAGGACCATAGCTTCTTTTGTGTTCCAGCTACACCTCATTCACACTTTCATCATAGTACTAGTAATGTATTGCTTTATTTATTTACAAACCTACTCCTTACTAGACTCTAAGCTTGTGATATATGACAGGGCCTGGTTCTTGATATCCCCAGTAGCAGACACTGAGCTTGTCACATAGCAGGCACCCACAGGCCTTGCATAAGCCTTGAATCAGCCTGTAGCACCATTCCTCCAAATTAATCACTTCACCTTTCCTGAAACATTTTCTTCTCAACCACCATATGACACTCTTCTGCTTTTCCTTGTTCCTTCCTGGTTGCTGCTGCCTGGTCTCTCTGCTGTCTCCTCTACTTCTACTGGACTTCTAGATGTTGGTATGCCCCAGCGCTTGATCCTGGGACCTTTCTCTTCTCTATCTATGCTCTCTCCGTAGGGACTTTTATTTTGGGCCTATAATTTTCGTTACCATCTGTATGCTGATGCTGATGATTCTTAAATTATAACCCTTCCCTGATCTGCAGGTTCATATATTCACTTCCATTCTTGACATCTCCATTTGAATGTTTAATAGGCAACCTTTTTTTTTTTTTCTTTTTTTTTGAGTATTGTTCTGTTGCCTAGGCTGGAGTACAGTGGCATGATCTTGGCTCACTGCAACCTCTGCCTCCCAGGTTCAAGTGATTCTCCTGCCTCAGGCTCTCAAGTAGCTGGAATGACAGGCGTGCGCCACCACACCTAACTAATTTTTGTATTTTTAGTCGAGAAGAGGATTCACCACGTTGGCCAGGCTAATCTCGAACTCCTGGCCTCAAGGGATCCACCTGCCTCGCCTCCCAAAGTGCTGGGATTACAGGTGTGAGGCCACACCCGGCCCAGGCATTTTGAATTCAATACACAAGAAAAAGAAAGCAAATAAAAAGAAAAAAAAGAATTCAATACACATGAAATAGAACTTGCTACTCTCCTAGTCTTCCCTATCTTAAATAGCAGAAAACAATTGACATATTCAATACCAAGTCTTAATATAAGAATGTTAGTACATGAGGAAAATACTTTTTTAAAACATAGTAGATAATGTCCATCTTTTTTTTTTTTTTTTTGACCGGGTCTTACTCTGTCATCCAGACTGGAATGCAGTGGCAAAATCAAAGCTCACTGTGACCTTAAACTACTGGGCTCAAGCAATCCTCCTGCCTCAAGCTCCCAAGTAGCTAGGATTACAGGTATGCATCATCATACCTGGCTGATTTTTAATTAATTAATTTTTTTTTTCAAGATAGCGTCTCACTATGTTGTCCAGGTTGCTCTGAAATTCCTGGCCTCAAGTGATTCTTCTGCCTCAGTCTCCCAAAGTGCTGGCATTACAGGCATGAGTCACTACGCCTAGCTGATATGTCCATCTTAAACCAGCTGTCACCACTAGTCTTTTATTTTTTAACTTTTTTTGAGACAGGGTCTCACTCTGTCATCCAGGCTGCAGTACAGTGGCACGATCTCAGCCCACTGCAACCTCCGCTTCCTGGGTTAAAGTGATTCTCGTGCCTTGGCCTCCTGAGTAGCTGGGGTTATAGGTGCGTACCACCACGCCCAGTTAATTTTTTTTTGTATTTTTAATAGAGATGGGGTTTTGCCATGTTGGCCAGGCTGGTCTCAAACTCCTGGCCTCAAGTGATCCCGCCTGCTTTGGCATCTCAAAGTGCTAGGATTGCAGGCGTGAGCCACCACACCTGGCCACCACTAATCTTAATAGAGACACACAAGAATCCTCATTAAATTCAGGAGTAAGACAAGATTCATCATGATGACTTAAATTGTTCTGAGAGCTTTAGTTAGTGCAATAATACATGATATTGAAATAAGAATTCTAACAATTGGAACATAAGAGATTAGTATTATTTTTAGAAAATATTTTCCTATTTGGAAAACCCAAAGGAATTAACAGTGAAACCTCTTAGGAATAGTAAAATGATTCACAAAGGTAGCCAAATAATTTAATAAAAACCAATGAGTTTTCTATATGTTAGCAATTACCAGTTAGAAAAGATAATGGAAATGGCCAGGTGTGGTGGCTCATGCCTGTAATCCCAGCACTTTGGGAGGTGGAGGTGGGTGGATTGCTTGAGCCCAGGAGTTCAAGACCAGCCTGGTTAACATGGCAAAACCCCATCTCTGTGAAAAATATAAATATTAGCTGGGCATAGTGGTGTGCATCTGTACTCCCAAATACTCAGGAGGTTGAGGTTGGAGGATTGCTTGAGCCTGAGAGGCCGAGGCTGCGGTGCACTGTGATCATGCCACTGCACTTCAGCCTGGGTGACAGAGTGACACCCTGTCTCAAAAAAACAAAAAAGTAAAATGTGTAAAGCATCTAGGATTTTCCTATGTGAAGAAAGTCACAAAACCTTACCATGAATGAAACATTTAAGAAGACAGTAAATGTAGAGACAGTTTATGTTTCTGGATAAGAAGAATGAATACTATAAAGATAGAAATTCTCAAGTGATTTTATATTTTTAATACAACTCTAATGATTATTTCAATAAGATTTGTTTTTGTGGGGTGGAGACCTGACAAAAGATTCAAACATTGGTTTGGAAGAATAAATTGGTGAGAATGACTTAGCAAATTTTGAAATAGAACACTGATGACATAGGACTTCTTAACCAAATGTTAAAGTGTATTATACAGCAATAGCAATAAAAACAGTGTGATAGCCAGGCGTGGTGGCTCACATCTGTAATCCCAGGATTTTGGGAGGCTGAGGTGGGCAGATCACCTGAGGTCAGGAGTTTGAGACCAGCCTGGGCAACATGGTGAAACCTTGTCTCTTAGTAGAATACAAATTCTTTAGTAAAATACAAAAATTAGCCAGGTGTGGTGGTGCATGCCTGTAATCCCAGCTACTCAGGAGGCTGAGGCAGGAGAATCACTTGAACCTGGAAGGTGGAGGTTGCAGTGAGCCGAGATCCAGACTGCATTCCAGACTGGGCGACAGAGTGAGACTGTCTCAAAAAACAAAAACAAAAACAAAAAACACTGTGATACTGAACCTATACAGAACAATGAAATCCACAACTAAGCTAGAAATACAGTTTAGTTTTCATAAGAATATTTTATGAAAATAACGTATCAGTAGGGGAAAGAAGGCTTATTCAATAGATAGTTGGATGGTGCTATGATTTGCATGTGTGACTTCCAAAATCCATGTTGAAACTTAATCCACATTGTGATGGTATTAAGAGGTGAGGCCTTTTGGGAGTGATTAAGTCATAAGGGCTCTGCCCTTGTGAATGGATTAGTGCCTTATAAAAGGGTTGGAGGGAGCTAGCATAGGCACTTTTGTCCTTCCACCTTCTGATACGTGAGGATGCTGCTGAGAGAAGATGGAACAAGCCTTCAGCAGACACTGAAACTGCCAGGACCTTGATCTTGGACTTCTCACATTCAGAACTGTGAGAAATAAATATCTACTATGTACAAATTACCCAGTCTCAGATATTTTGTTATAGTAGCACTAATGAACTAAGATAGATGGTACATAGCCCAAAATAGTTAGATATATAGATAAAAAATAAAGATTAAGGCCGGGTGCAGTGGCTTACACCTGTAATCCCAGCACTTTGGGAGGCTGAGGCGGGTGGATCACGAGGTCAGGAGTTTGAGACCAGCCTGGCCAACATAGTGAAACCCCATCTCTACTAAAAATACAAAAATTAGAGGGGTGTGGTGGCAGGCGCCTGTAGTCCCAGCTACCTGGGAGCCTGAGGAGGGAGAATCGCTTGAACCCGGGAGGCAGAGGTTGCAGTAAGCCGAGACCACACCATTGCACTCCAGCCTGGGTGACCGGAGTGAGGCTCTGTCTCAAAAAAAAAAAAAAAAAATGAACATTACCCTCTAATACCTGTACACTGAAATACATTCTATTTACATTAAAGAGTATAACATATAAAATATAAAAACATAAAAATCTAGAAAATATGTCTTATTTACCTTCTAAGTGGGAATGACTTTCTAAATAAAAAGTAAATATAAATAAGAAAAGGAAATATTAATAGATATGACTAAATATGTAAAAACAAATATGTTGAGTATCATAATTATAAATAAAAAATAGAGAAACTTCCATTTATAATAAAAGCAGATGGCATAATTCAAACCAATTAATTAGTTAATAATTATTACTAATTATTACAATACTAATAATTAGTTATTACTAATTAACTATTAACTAGTTTTTTTATTAACTACCAGTTAACTAGTTGTGTGTGTTTGTTGTTGTTGTTGTTTTGTTCTGTTTTGTTCTGTTTTTAGATAGAGTCTCGCTCTGTCACCCAGGCTGGAGTGCAGTGGCGTGATCTCGGCTCACTGCAACCTCTGCCTCCTGGGTTCAAGCGATTCTCCTGACTCAGTCTCCCAAGTAGCTGGGACTACAGGTGCGTGCCACCTCGCCCGGCTAATTTTTTTTGCATTTTTAGTAGAGACAGGGTTTCACCATGTTGGCCAGGCTGGTTTTGAACTCCTGACCTCAAGTGATCCGCCTGTCTCGGCCTCCCAAAGTGCTGGGATAACAGGTGCATGCCACCACGCCTGGCTAATTTTTTTTGTATTTTTAGTAGAGACGGGGTTCACCATGTTAGCCAGGATGGTCTTGATCTCCTGACCTAGTGATTCACCCATGTTGGCCTACCAAAGTGCTGGGATTACAGGTGTGAGCCACCATGCCTGGTCCTTGTTTCAGATGTGTCTTATTTCATCAACTAGGCTTTGTTTAATAATTTCTAGTCATTAGATAATATTAGATAATATTTTAGTGCCCATCTGTTTTAATTTCCTTTTTTTTTTGGAAACCTTTAACCTACACAGGTACTGATTTGAAAATGCTGAAGTGGGCCCAGGTCTCAGTATTTTCTTATTTTTTTATTTTTTTATTTTTTTAGACAGAGTCTCACTCTGTTGCCCAGGCTGGAGTGCAGTGGCATGATCTCGGCTCACTGCAACCTCCGCCTCCCGGGTTCAAGCAATTCTCCTGCCTCAACCTCCCAAACAGCTGGGATTATAGGCACCTGCCACGATGCCTGGCTAATTTTTGTAGTTCTAGCAGAGATGGGGTTTCACCTTGTTGGCTAAGATGGTCTTGAACTCCTGACCTTGTGATCCGCCCACCTTGGCCTCCCATAGTGCTAGGATTACAGGCGTGAGCCACTGCACCCAGCCAGGTCTCTGTATTAATAAAAGGCTGAAAATTCAGACTTATATATTATTCTCCTTTGCATTTGATCAGGTTGAGTAAATCTCATATTACAGTGTGAAGGTAATAAAGCTGAGGTATTAGACAAGATTAGAGATCTGAATCTCTGCTAGTTCGTTAGTTTAATTATTCATCTCAAGAGTGAGTGGGGTGGGGAGGAATTCTAAAGGTGTAGCTAAGGGAGATATCTAAAATGTTTAGCAACTGGTAATAGACACTAACCAAGAATGCTGTAGAAGGATCCTTGAGGTCTATGCTGGGTTGGGCAAACCTTCTCTTCAGTTAGGGAAATTTCTTGAATGGAACCCCGATGCCACGACAGTGGGGACACTTGGCTGCTCAGATCCACTGCTATTTACCAAGTGGTAAGGGAGCATTTCAACATCTCAGATTCTGGTACAGCCATACTAAATACCTTTCCTGGACATTATTAATCTATCTGATCAGGTATCCTGACTCCCAGCCCCCACCCACCCCTCACCCATCCCCCCTACTGACCTCAATCCCTTCCCCCAACCCCATGCTTTGTCTGTTTGTCCGACCTTCTCTGTTTCTGAGTAGGTTTCCCGTATCACTCTCTCAGATTCATCGATGCTTAATTCGGAGGAGTCTGTAACCTTCCTTGACAAGGCAAACAGCACGGCGTCGTGAACGCTGAGGAACAGCTGGGTCTTGGTGATGCCAGCATCAAAGAAATCATTCCTCTCAAATGCCGTGACTATGGAAGCTACAAACCAAACCCAGAACACACACAATGTCAGATACGTGGGGAGCAGAGGGCCCAGGATACAAAACAGCCCTCTCATAGGGTGAAGAAGGATACTCACAGTGACACCCTGCAATGAGTATCAAAATGTTGGCATTTTGAAAGGCATTGCATATCTGCAGGGAGAGAGAAAATCAGTATAAGAAGGCTTTGTCTGAGCTGAGATCGTGCCACTGCACTCCATTTTTGAAGTTCACTTCAAAGCAAATCAATATTGACCTTAGTACTTAACACTGAGTAGACACTAACCCTGAGCACTAAGTTAAAGTGTCAAAAGAAACAAACTCTGCTTCTTTCACTACCAAGAGGAAACGAAGTCATTCTTGATCATATGGCAAATCACAAAGTCATTTGCCAAAGGGCCACAACAGACTCTAAATGACAAACGCTGGAAAAGGAAAGTCCCATGAATTAGGAAGAAGTTTAATCTGAGTGGTTGTCTCCAATAAGAATGGATTGATGGGTAAGCCAGGCACGGTGGCTCATGCCTGTAATCCCAACACTTTGGGAGGCCAAGTGGATCATGAGGTCAGGAGTTCGAGACCAGCCTGGCCAATATGGTGAAACCCCGTCTCTACTAAAAATACAAGAATTATCCGGGTGTGGTGGTGTGTGCCTGTAGTCCCAGCTACTCGGGAGACTGAGGCAGAAGATTCACTTGAACCCAGGAAGCGGAAATTGCAGTGAGCCGAGATCATGCCACTGCACTCCAGCCTAGGTGACAGAGTGAGACGCCATCTCAAAAAAAAGAAAAAAAAAAAAAAGGAATGGACTGATGGGTTTTTCTTAGGTTCCGGTTTTCAATTATAAAGTAAATAGAATGATTTCTTCCAATAAGGTATATACACAATTACAAAGGAAATGAAGAAACCTGCATTTTTAGAGTGCAAAAGTACACCATGAATCTCTGAAGGCTGAAAGCTAAAGGTGTCTAACATTGTCTCCATGTTGGGGATGAACAGAAAGTCATCAACATGGGCTAGGTGTGGGTGGGTGGTGCCAAGGACCAGAACATATGGTGCCTCTACAAAAGGAGGAGGAGCAAGGGAGACAATGGCACAACTATACCATGGAACAGAAAAAAAGTATGATATAAAGTCAGATGCTCAAAGTTTCAATGCTGGACAGGCCACTTATAAGCTGTGAGCCTCAGGCTCTTAGGGGAAAGTATGGCCTGTTTCTCAAGGCAGTTGTGAAAATTACATGAGATAGTGTATATACATGTGCCCAACTCGGTCTGGCACATAGTAGACAGCAACGTGGGTTGAATAAAATCTAAAGTCACAACTATAGCCCAAGACCAGAAGGGGAGAACATAGCCCAGTAGAATAATCTAAGATGGAAAAGCCCAAATAACAAGAGATTATCAAAGTATAATTGAGTCAGAAAACGGAGTTGAAAAGTAAAAGGATCTCATTCATGGAAAAGCTCTTAATCTTTTCCAAACCTCTCATTTTGTAGATAAGGAAACTGAGACCCAGTTCAATCTAGTAACTTGCCTCGGGTCAGATGGACAGTGGGTCAAGACAGAGCATACATCCCAGACTGCAAACCAGAGTTCTTTCTGCTATGAAAAGCTTCCTTTTGCCCCAGACCAAAGAGAAGCTGGACTCACTTAAGAGGCAGTCGTATTCCCTTAGGAGTAAGAAAATATGACAAAATAGGATCTGAGGATAAAAGAAGGAAAACCATCCAAAGGCACAAATCTCAAAAGAAGCACTCAAACACCATTAGCGTTCAGGATGTTCAAACCTGCGCCATCACCAAGAGGGAGAGAGAGTGCTGCAAACTGAGATAAGCTGGCTAAAAAAGGACTATTATACTTATGAGGCATTAAACAATGACATCAATATGGTTAGCTGTGCACCTAAACTATCTGTACCATATAGGAGGGAGAGAAAAGAGAACTGCCAGAGAAACCCAAGAGTAGAAAAGAAGTCAGGACCAGGGGCACAGCTTTTGAAGGCAAAATCATCCCTGTCCTTTTCACCTGAAGATGTGTGGGTGTGGAAGGAAGTGGGGAAGACCCTGCAGGTACTGGACAGGCAGCCCCAAGTTTGAGGTGTCATTTCATCCCACCCTCTTCAAACTCGAGTACAACACAGCCCAGTGCCTTTTACAGTGCTGGCTCAGAGCAGCTGAACCGTGGAGAATTCCTGGTGAGCTGCTTTTTTTCTTTTTTTCTGAAGCATTCAGACCTACACCTTGAAGAGATTTGCAGCTGACTCCCAGGATGTTCTGGGAGTTACTAGGTGTGGCACAGATTGCTGTTTCAATGAAGTTCAGAGAGTCCTGTTTTTCATTTGTTGAGAAATAATAATGTTCTGTGCTTACCAAACCAATCGCAGCTCAGTACCTCAGAACTGGTTCATTTTAGGCTGGGCGTGGTGGCTCACGCCTGTAATCCCAGAACTTTGGTAGGCCAAGGCAGGCGGATCACTCGAGGTTAGGAGTTTCAGACCAGCCTGGCCAATGTGGTGAAACCCCGTCTCTACCAAAAATACAAAAATTAGCAGGACGTGGTGACACACGCCTGTAGTTTCAGCTACTCAGGAGGCTGAGGCAGGAGAAAATCTTGAACCTGGGAGGCAGAGGTTGTAGTGAGCCGAGATTGCGCTACTACAATCCAGCCTGGGCAACACAGCAAGGCTCTGTCTCAAAAAAAAAAAAAAAAAAAAAAAAGGAATTGGTTCATTCTATTTTTATTTTGATTGACCTTATACTGCCTTCAGTGTCCAAGATTCTGGTGGCCTAGCAGTCACATAACAGCTGATCAATGACTAACAGAATTCAATCAGGATCAGCGTGGGGTTGGGATGGCAGGAGGGGGATCAGAGCTCCTGCCAAGGCCTCCCCAGTACTTACCTGTCTTAATACGACTAACCCCCGTGAATCCACATAGTGTACCATGGAGAAATCCAGGATGATGGTGTGGACACTGGGCAGTAGAGACGCATCTGAGTAAGGGTTGAGTGATCTCCTTCCCTGGCTTTCTGCCACATCAGGCAGTCCTGGCGAGCTGTTTCTTGATGAGTTAGGAAGCCAAACTTTCTCCACCTCCTCATATTGTTGCCCTTGATTCTTCTGAGACATGGATGATACCGTGTATGGCACTTGGTCTTCAGATGCAGTTTGGCTTGTGTTCATGCTCTCAAAATGTGAGCAGTGAATCAGGTTAACCGAGGATGCATTGGGATCCAGTTTATTTTCAAATCGCTCTGTGTAAAGAATCTGGGACGACAGAGTTAAGGGAGGGCTGTGGTAAGACACCAACAAGGGCCGGAAGGACTTGCAACGATGCTATTTCTTGTCTCTGCCAGCTCATGTCCCTCTCTCATGAAACTTCTCCTGAGAGTAGGTACTGTACATTTTTTACTTGGATATCTGTCACTTCAAGCTCACAACTGAAGCCACTGCAGTCATCTTTCCTCATCTTCGCCACCCACGACACCCCCCTCCCAACTTCTGATGTTCATCACTGTCCCAGTGAGTCAGACTTAAAACATCTTTGTTTTACTCCTTTACCTCATCCTTGGGTCCTAGTTAGTCTCCAGTGCCTACTAATACTTTGTGTGAAGTATTTTTTCCCCATCAGTCCCTCGTCTCAGCATCTCCTTCCTTTATCAGTGCAACAGTCTCCTTTCAGACTTCCTTAAGAAGACAAAAAGCACTTGAAGCCTGGGTGCGATGGCTCAAGCCTATAATTCTAGCACTTTGGAAGGGGATGTGCAGGTGGAAGGTCGAAGCAGGTGGATCCCTTGAGCTCAGCAGTTCGAAACCACCCTGGGCAACATGGCAAAAACCTATCTCTACAAAAAATACAAAAAAAAAAAAAAAAAAAAAAGATGGGTGTGTTGGTGAGCCTGTAGTCCCACCTACTGGGGAGGCTGAGGTGGGAGGATTGCTTGAGCCTGGGAGGTGAAGGTTGCAGTGAGCCAAGATTGCACTAATGCACACTCCAGCCTGGGTGACAGAGTGAGACCCTGTTGCACCCTGTCCCCCACACCCCGCCAAAAAAAAAAAAAAAAAAAAAGCTGGCACACGCCTATTGTCCCAGGTACTCGGGAGGCTGAGGTGAGAGGATTGCTTGAGCCTGGGAGGTCAAGGCTGCAGTGAGCTGTGACCACACCACTACACTCCAGATTGAGCAACAGAGCAAGACCTTATCTCCAAAAAAAAAAAAAAAAAAAAATTACATGAGCAAGGCTGTCTTTACCACTGCATCAATCTCCTAAAGGCCCAGACTGCTTGCTATAGCTTAAGGACAGTACCAAGGACCAGGAACACAATGATATGCAGGATGAAAATGTGGACTCTGCATTCACAGGAACCAGACTCTACCTGGCAGTGTGCACATGTTCATTAAAGGGATAAGTAAGGCCAGGCATGGTGGCTCACGCCTGTAATCCCAGAACTTTGGAAGGCCGAGGTGGGTGGATCATCTGAGGTCAGGAGTTCGAGACCAGCCTGACCAACATAGCGAAACCCTATCTCTACTAAAAATACAAAATTAGCCGGGCGTGGTGATGCATGCCTGTAATCCCAGCTACTTAGGAGGCTGAGGCAGGAGAATCGCTTGAACCCAGAAGGCAGAGGTTGCAGTGAGCTGAAATTGTGTCATTACACTCCAGCTGGGCAAAAAGAGTGACACTCCATCTCAAAAAAAAAAAAAAATTTCTGGGGGGTGGTTGGGTGGCTCACGTCTGTAAGCCAAGCACCGTGGGAGGCCAAGGCAGGCAGATCACCTGAGGCTGGGGGTTCAAGACCAGCCTGACCAACATGGAGAAACCACATCTCTATTAAAAATACAAAATTAGCTGGGTGGGGTGGTGAACGGCTGTAATCCCAGCTACTTGGGAGGCTGAGGCAGGAAAATTGCTTGGACCCAGGAAGCAGAGTTTGTGGTGAGCCAAGGTCGTGCTGTCGCACTCCAGCCTGGGTAACAAGAGCAAAACTCCATCTCACAAAAAAATGATAAGTAAGAATATATATGGACGAGAACTGTAAGGCACATGGAATTCTGGGCGATGTTTCTTTTTTTTTTTTTTTTAGTGTTATTCTAACAATGTTTCTTGTTAAATAAATTTTTAAAATTTAAAGCTAAAAACAATATGAGGTAGTATATATTGTATAGCGGAAAAGAAAAGAAAAGTGGTGTGGATAGATGCTAATGCTGCAGTTTGCAGTTCAAAGGAGAGAGCTGTTCCCAAGGTCACTGGGGCCAGGCATTTGGGGAACAGGCCAGGGTTGGTTCAGTGCCAGGAGATGCGAGCTCCTCTAGGCGGAGGGAATTCTCTGAGAGCCACCATTTTTTGTTTGTTTGTTTTGTTTTTGAGATGGAGTTTCACTGTTGTCACCCAGGCTGGAGTGCAATGGCACAGATTCTGGCTCACTGAACTTCCGCCTCCTGGGTTCAAGCAATTCTCCTGCCTCAGACTCTAGAGTAGCTGGGATTACAGGCGTGGGCCACCATGCCCGGCTAATTTTGTATTTTTAGTAGAGACAGGGTTTCACCATGTTGGCCAGGCTAGTTTCGAACTCCTGACCTCAGGTGATCCACCTGCCTTGGCCTCCCAAAGTTCTGGGATTATGGGCGTGAGCCACCATGCCCGGCTGTCTGAGATCCTTCTTTTCTCTCCTTCATCTACTCTACATTCTTTTTTTTTTTTTTTTTGAGATGGAGTCTCGCTCTGTCACCCAGGCTGGAGTGCAGTGGCGCAATCTCGGCTCACTGCAACCTCCGCCTCCTGGGTTCACGCCATTCTCCTGCCTCAGCCTCCCAAGTAGCTGGGACTATAGGCGCTCGCCACTACACCCGGGTAATTTTTTGTATTCTTTAGTAGAGACAGGGTTTCACTGTGTTAGCCAGGATGGTCTCGATCTCCTGACCTTGTAATCTGCCCACCTCAGTTTCCCAAAGTGCTGGGATTACAGGCGTGAGCCACCGTGCCCGGCCTACTCTACATTCTTATCTTTCTTACAATCCCCTCATGTCTTGTCTTCCTGACCTTACTTCCCAGGCTAAGCCTCTTATCCTAAGAGCCCCACATTTATTTCTACCTTGGTGTCTGTCCAAGCCTGTCCATGGAGTGGGAATCCTCTTTTTTTTTTCCTATCCAACATCAATCCAAAATTCTCTCATAAATTTCCCAGCATAGTCCGTTGCTACTATAAAGTTTTTCTGGCTTTTGAGCTTATGCCAGTCTCCCCTTACCTGAAGTCTTAAGAGCTGTTAGAATCTAGCCGAGCGCGGTGGCTCACACCTGTAATCCCAGCACTTTGGGAGGCCAAGATGGGTGGATCACCTGAGGTCTGGAGTTCAAGACCAGCCTGACCAATATGGTGAAACCCCATCTCTACTAAAAATACAAAATTAGCCAGGCGTGGTGGCACATACCTGTAATCCCAGCTACTCAAGACTATTAGAATCTAAACATACAATTTAAAAGACAGCTATATGCTATATTGCATATATATTTTGTCAATTTTAAGATATACCACTATTATGGAAGAAAATAAACAAGCCAGGTGTGGTGGCTTGCCTCTGTAATCCCAGCACTTTGGGAGGCTGAGGCGGGTGGATTGTCTGAGGTCAGGAGTTGGAGACTAGCCTGGCCAACATGGTGAAACCCCATCTCAGTAGCTCAGTAGAACCTATGCTCCATTAGAATGTGTGGGAACAAGAGTGGATGCTCAGGGTTTTGCAAGCACCTGCGTGGCAGGTGGAGGCGTTTGTGTGTGTTGTGGGGGAGGATATAAATCTTTGTGTATAGAGAGAGCTGCCCCTCTGGAAGGCGCGCTATAGACTAGGTGATTGCCGAAATACCCAAAAGCTAGAAATGAGCAATCCTGCTCTGGGATAAGGGACTACTTATACCAAGTCCAGATTGGAAATAATGAACACTCTGTAATTCTCATCAGTGAAAATAACCTTCAAATGCTGTAAAATTCCCTTCTGAAATAGCAGCCTGTGCTCATCCTCCCCGCTCCTTTCCCCCTATCTCCCATCATCATTTTCTTGGCCACAGGAAGACATCAGGAGACCCTGGCAGATCCTTGAGAAGTACAGCAACCTTGACCCTGCCCTAGTTGGAATCAGAAAACAATCTTTAAGTCACTTATTTTCAGAAATCTAAAGCTAGGCAGCTAAAAGCCAGGGAAATAGATACAGCTATTTAGTCTCAACAGGCAAACTGTATTCTGGTCACTGGTCATCTAGTAGAAGTCAGAACACTTCCCACCTACTTTCGTGTGAAAACCTGAACCTCAAGGGGGATCTTTGTGCCTTTATTTTTTTCCAGTCAAGCCGCCAAGGTGAGAGGAACCTTGTATCTTAATTTCTGAATTCTCCATGGTCCATCTAAAAGTCAAAATCCCTTAGTGGTTTTGACTTTTTTTTTTTTTTTTTTTTTTTTTTAAGAAATGACTAGTGTACTTCTTTATAAAGTACGGAGAAAAATACAGGAAAGAAAAGGCATTTCTAACCCTGGGCAGTGGCTGCAGATCATCACAGTTGCAGAAGCACCTGCAAATCTTTTCTCCCTGTAGGCTGGTGTCACTTGAATTAAACAAGCTGAAAATTTCTTCTTCTTTAAGAGGCACCCTTACCATATTAACCTGAAAGACATGAGAGGTTTCATCCAGAGGGAGAAATGGTGGAACAGAAGGTGAAAGAGTGGGAGAGGGATGCCAGTGCAGGGGGGCAGATGGGCAGGTCAAGAAAGAAAAGCGGGCAGGAGGGCAGTTACCTCTTTTAACAGCTTATGCTTTAGGTAGTAAACATTTACAAATGTAATTGAGCTGCAGCACTGGAAGATTTTCACCCCAGGAATGGTGATGATCTGCAAGACAAAATGTGAAGTTGAGGGAAATTTCTCAGTTCTTTTATGGAGCAAGAATAATATATCCTTAGAAGCTCCTAGAGTCTGTATTCTTCTTTTTTATTTTTTATTTTGTTTTTTTGAGACAGAGTGTCACTCTGTCGCCCAGGCTGGAGTGCAATGGCGTGATCTTGGCTCACTGCAACTTCCACCTCTCAGGTTCAAGCAATTCTCCTGCCTCAGCCTCCTGAGTAGCTGGGATTACAGGCACCTGCCATCATGCCCTGCTAATTTTTCATTTTTAGTAGAGACAGGGTTTCACCATGTTAGCCACACTGGTCTCAAACGCCTGGCCTCCCAAAGTGCTGGAATTACAGGTATGAGCCAACGCACCCAGCCTGTATTCTTCTTTATTAGAGACAAAACCTAGAAAATTATTTCCTCTCATTTTCACCCTCTGCTTTTCCTGCTGTCTTCTTTCACCCTCCATTTCCTTACTCCTCTCTTTTTCTTGGCCGAACTCTCCTTAAAGTACGTTTACAAATAATCTTTAACTGGCTGCAATACTATAAGAATTTAGCTACTTAAGAACCCGTCTTGGCCAGGCGTGGTGAGTCATGCCTGTAATCCCAGCACTCTGGAAGGCTGAGGCAAGCAGATTGCCTGAGCTCAGGAGTCCAAGACCAGCTTGGGCAACATGGTGAAACCCCATCTCTACTAAAATACAAAAAATTAGTGGGGTATGATGGGGCATGCCTGTAATCCCAGCTACTGGGGATGCTGAGGCAGGAGAATTTCTTGAACCTCGGAGGTGGAAGTTGCAGTGAACCGAGATCGAGCCACTGCACTGTCCAGCTTGGGTGACAGAGCAAGACTCTGTCTCCAAAAAAAACAAAACCAAAGGACCCATCTCTACCAGTGTACATCACATCCCCCTCCTTTGTTAATGTGTATCTGCAGTGCAGGAAACAATGGCAAGGGATTTTGTAGAAAAATTGAGCATGAGGTGGGGCCCACCTTATCCCTTGGGCAGAGAAATGGGACCGATTTGGATTCTTACCTCCCGATAATCATTGATGCTTCTATAAATGTTGGTGTTAGGTATTTGACCCAGGAGAAGAATCTTAGCTCTGAAAGGAAATGCACTTGCCTTTAGGTCAGAGTTGCCTTACCTTGCCTTGTTAACCTCCTATTACCTGAGGCAAAGTACCTGTGTGAACGAACAGTGGTGATGAAGAAAGCAGAAACTACTGAGATAATTAGTCCAATGTCCAGTCCCAGGAAAATTGAAGATGAGAATGTCATCATCCAAAGAACCTTATGGAAAAGGGAATGAGGGAAAAAGGAAGATCGTGGAAACAAGTACAACTGAGAAAATGATCAGTCCTGTTTCTCAACTCACCTTTACCCTCTCCCTTACTATACCTGGGCTTTAGAGAAATATTCCACAGCCACATGAACTGGGGCTCTCAAGGATGCCTAGCAATTCTTTTATGCATCCCTGGTCGCCTCTGTCTTCAAATCTCTCTCAAAACTTCAATTTCCTCATGTGCAAAATAGTAATAATGTCTACCTTATAGGCTTTGTTGAGATTAGGAATACCATTTGCAAAACCAACTAGCATACTCACCAAATGGTAGTTGCTATTTTAAGACCTATAAGGGTTGTTGCAAATCTTTACTATCCTTTTCAAGTCCCTACCCCAGCACCTTCTCCATTACTTCATCTACACAGAAGAAAAATAGGCTGAAATTCCCTTAAATATCTACTTTCCTCACCACCTGCCACTTGTCAGTATCTGTACTCAACGTTTCCTTATTCTCTTCCATCCTGTTTGAAGTGTTATGCCTCCTTCTGGAATAGCAACTCTATCTGTGCGGTGTACACATCCCCTGTTAGCTCCTCAGGGATCTGGCTCCAAAAGTTACCCCCTTTTATATTTCTCTGCCTCTCCTGGGTCCTCCTCTCATCACATTCTATCCTCCACCTTTTATTTCTTGCTGTTTCCCCTTTCTGACCTCTGGTTTTGTGCTCCAGAGAGAAGCAGTGTGCTCCAGCAGTTATTCTGCCTGACAGGATACCTCCTTCTCTTATTGGGATTGGAGACTCATATCCTAAAATGTATTAACATTAACTGGATTAAAAGTCATTCAAGGCTGGGCGCGGTGGCTCACGCCTGTAAGCCCAGAACTTTGGGAGGCCGAGGCAGGCAGATCACAAGGTCCGGAGTTTGAGACCAGCCTGGTCAATATGGTGAAACCCTGTCTCTACTAAAAATACAAAAATTAACCAGGCGTGGTGGCAGGCGCCTGTAGTCCCAGCTACTCAGGAGGCTGAGGCAGGAGAATGGCGCAAACCCGGGAGGTGGAGCTTGCAGTGAGCTGAGATTGCGCCACTGTACTCCAGCCTGGGCGACAGAGCGAGACTCCATCTCAAAACAAAACAAAAAAATGTCATTGAAATATGCAATGGATGACAAATCCTTTTTGCTAGATTTGGATGTAACTGTAGCCACTTAATCCCTTTCATTTAATTTTGCATAGTTGGAATGAGGTCTTCATGTTTTCTTGCACCAACAACCTTGACTCTCCTTTGTAAAGCAAAACTGGAGTACTAGGCATCAAAGAGCTGTTTGTGTTCTTTAGGTCCATGGCAGATCTCTTTTGTTTGTTCTTGCTCCCTCTCTCCAACCTCCCTTCTGCCCTCCCCTTGCTCAACCAGGGCATCTACACTCACACAGTCATATTGGTCCTGCTTCCACAGACTGGGTAGGTTAGAAATGGTTTCAAGGTAGGGAACAACGTTGCTCAGAATAATACCAGCCAGCACAGCCTGAGGGGAAAAGATAAATCCTGGTTCATATTCCCTTTGGGGTGTAAAACTCATAAATCCCCACCACGGAATCACAAAATGTTAGCCTTGCCACTTTGAGATATTTTGCATTGATATTTTATATGAATACCATGTCTATGTTCCAACTCATTGTCCAATCAAATAAATTTTCTCTTCGTTTCTCTTTTCTCTTCCTTTTTGAGACAGGGTCTCGCTCTTGCCCAGGCTGGAGTACAGTGGCGTGCCATCATAGCTCACTGCAGCCTCAAACTCCTGGGCTCAAGACGTCCTCCCCACTCAACCTCCCAAGTAGCTGGGACTACAGGTACATGCCATCACTCACGGCTAATTTTGTCTCTACATTTTTCTTTGCGCTTCTCCTTAATTTGCCAAAAACACAAGGCAAGTTCAGGCCAAGGTCAAGGCCTGACTGATTCAGCCAGGAAAGCTGACAATGGCCCCTTGTAGATTCAGATAGTTCATTACTCTCGTAGACAGTGAGAGAAAGAGTAACTTGAGGAAAGCGAAAATCACCTCCTTAGCATTGAACAGGCCCCACAGACAAAAACTTCTTATCTGAGCAATACAGAAGGGAGCAAAGACCACCTAATGACCATCCAACAGGCCATCCGGAGGCAAAACTCCTTATCTAGGAATTTAGAAGTAATCAAACTTCCCTAATATCTAAAATCGGCATGTGATTCCAGGCCTCTTTCAACTTTTGTAAGTAACAAAAATTTCTATACATCTCTGGAACACTGTGCTAAAACTCGTTTTACAACCCTAAGCTCCCGCCTTAAGGTCCACAAATGCTCCTAAGGAAAACTTCCACCGCAGCGCACTCAGTCCTCTTGCTGAGGCGCCTCACTGCATCCTTTTGCAGTGTTCTTCCCTTCTAATAAACTTTCCTTTTTCAAACCTATACTACTGTCAGTCAATTCTTTTTCCCAACCCACAAGTCAACCACTCACAGGGGCCAGGGCTCTGACATCTCACCAGGCATAGCTAAAGGTTATAGTCATCTATCCCCTTCTGTTTCTGTGTTACTTTTGGTGTGTGGAACAAGACCCATGGGAGCTGGTGCCTTTGGCTACTTGGCCTTGCCTTGTCTGGTTTGCTTGACATATCTGTTATCTACATTATCTAGAAACCATTCTCAGATGGGATGATAAATTAAGAGAACTTACACTCACAGAAACTCTAAAACAATTCCAACTGGGCTTTTCTTCATGTTGAATCATAATATAGTGTAATGATTTCACTAATGAAATACCATTTTGTTTATCAAATTAAATGAGCAAATTTAAAATACTGATAGCCAAGTATGGTGGCTCATGCCTGTAATCCTAGCACTTTGTGAGGCTAAGGCAGGAGGATCACTTGAGCCCAGGAGTTTGAGACCAGCCTGGGTGACATAGTGAGATGCCATCTCTACAAAAAAAAAAAAAAAAATTAAATTAACCAGGTGTGGTGGCATGCGACTATAGTCCCAGCTACTCGGGAGACTGAGGTGGGAGGATCACTTAAGCCTGGGAGATGGAGGTTGCAGTGAGCTGTGATCGTGCCACTGCACTCCAGCCCAGTGAAGGAGCAAGACCCTGTCTCAAAAAAATAAAATAAAAGCATTGATAATACCCTTTATACATGGTGGTTGAGTATAATAGGGCAGTGCCCTTTGGGAAAATCACTTGACAATATATCCAGAAATGCTGATATGTTTTCACCCAAAATCTTTGTTTTACTTTTAGAAATTTATCCTAAATCTTGGCCAGACCCAGTGGCTCATGTCTGTAATCCCAGCACTTTGGGAGTCTGAGGCAGGCGGATGTCTTGAAGCCAGGAGTTCCAGACCAATTTAGCCAATGTGGCAAAAACCTGTCTCTACTACAAATACAAAAATTAGCTGGGCATGGTGATACATGCCTGTAATCTCAGCTACTCAGGAGGCTGAGGCATGAGAATCACTTGAACCTGGGAGGCGGAGGTTGCAGTGAGCCCAGATCACACCACTGTACTCCAGCCTGGGTGACAGAGACTCTGTCTCAAAAAAAAAAGTATTTAGAACACTGTAGATGTGCCAGGTATGGTGGCTCATGCCTGTAATCCCAGCACTTTGGGAAGCCAAGGTGGGTGGATAATTTGAGGTCAGGAGTTCGAGACCAGCCTGGCCAACACAGTGAAACCTCGTCTCTACTAAAAATACAAAAATTAGCCGGGCAGTAGTGGCATGCGCCTGTAATCCCAGATACTGGGGAGGCCGAGGTAGGAGAATTCCTTGAGCCTGGGAGGCAGAAGTTGCAGTGAGCCGAGATTGGGCCACTGCTCTACAGTCTGGGCAAGAGAATGAGACCCTGTCTCAAAAAAAAAAGGTAGACATACAAAATTACTCATTGTTATTTATAACAAAAATGTAGACAACCTAATTTTCCAATAATGTCAAATGTTATAGAATGAAGTATCATGCTATCTATTAAATAAAAACAAAAATAAAATTGTACAGTTAGGTTACAACTATGCAAAGTGATATCCATTTATAGAAAATAATATTGGTTGGATAGATGCCAAAATGTTAATGGTTGTTTTATTTGTGATTGTGAATGACATTTTAATCTATTTTGCATTTTCTAAAGTTTTGAAAATGAGCATGTTTACTTTTATGGAAAGAAAGTTTCCTAAATATGAGAAAATGAAGATTTATGTGCATAAGGATATAAAAATCGTCAGGGCTTCAAAGTAGAATTTAACCTACTTTTAAGAAACATTTTTGCTCACACCTGGCTGGGCGCGGTGGCTCATGCCTGTAATCCCAGTGCTTTGGGAGGCCGAGGCGGGTGGAATCACCTGAGGTCGGGCGTTTGAGACTAGCCTGACCAATATGGAGAAACCCCGTCTCTACTAAAAATACAAAAAAGTTAGCTGGGTATGATGGCACATGCCTGTAATCCCAGCTACTCAGGAGGCTGAGGCAGGAGAATGGCTTGAATCTGGGAGGTGGATATTGCCATGAGCCAAGATTGCGCCATTGCACTCCGGCCTGGGCAACGAGAGTGAAACTTCAACTCAAAAAGAGAAAAAAGAAACATTTTTGCTCACACCTGTAATCCCAGCACTTTGGGAGGCTGAGGTGGGTGGATCACCTGAGGTCAGGAGTTCAAGACCAGCCTGGCCAACATGGCGAAACCCCGTCTCTACTAAAAATGTAAAAATTAGCCAGGCGTGGTGGCAGGTGCCTGTAATCCCAGCTACTCCAGAGGCTGAGGTAGGAAAATCACTTGAACCTGGGAGGCGGAGGTTGAAGTGAGCTGAGCTGAGCTGAGATCATGCCACTGCACTCCAGCCTGGGCAACAGAGGGAGACTCCCATCTCAAAAAAAAAAAAAAAAGATTTTCTCGTGGTCATGAAATTCCTGTATTGGTTTCATTTCTTAGCCCTTTCCTAGCTGTCCTCTCCTCTATATTCTCTGCCTGGGAATTAGAAGTAATCCTACCATGAGGAATGGCTGAGTCCATGCTTACTCTGGCTTTCTGAGGGTATCCAGTGACCTGTTAGACACAACAGGTCAGTAGAGGAGGGAAAAGCAAAGATGAAGTTGGCAGAAATTACTTCTTTGCCACCATACCATCTTTGCCACTATGCTATCTTCTTTCCAGTCCAGAATCTCCAAACTTCCTTCAGTTTGAAGAAATATGGTGGGAAGGAAAAGAAACTCAACCTCGTAGGGTTTTTGAAAGGTTTTTGACATGAGGCAGGGTGTATGGAGAGGAAACAAATCTTTTCGTAAAATAATATGCAACAACATTTTTATCCTTCTAAGGTGAAACATGCTCATGGTATAAAGATGAGTTAAACTCATACATAATTTCCATTATCCCAGAGATAACCACTGGTATATTCTGTGTTTTTCTTCCACACAAAATTGGAATAATATTGAATATATTATTTTGTATCATGTTTTTCAAAATTTGTGTTGGTCCTCTTGTAATTAGTTGAGATCCTAGCCTCAATGCTCTACTAATGACTCTTAACAAGGGTTTTGCAACTAGTCACAGTTTTTCAAGAAAGGAAGAAGTCATTTATAGCTTAGTACTCACAGAACCTTATTGTTACAGTAATTCAACTATTCCATTGATCTTCTTGTATCACAACTGCTCACTCAGAAACATGCTAACTAGGTGCTATAAAAGTAATGTGATGTAACATGGCAGCCAAAAGCAAGGGCTGTTCTGTCCCCAACATGTTTATAATAAAGGAGTCCCAACTTCTATCACTACCCTTCAGTGAACTCTGATCATTTTTGTTTGGAATTTTAAAATTCTGCTTCATTTAGTTGTAAAGAAAAAATATCCATGTCTAAAGTAAATTAGTGAGTGGCCCTCCTAAAATAGATTCCAACAGTGATAACAACAAAGGTGCTGTGGAAACTGGAGATGACCTCTACTGGGAATCAGAGGACCGCTTGTGTGTCAATTTCAGCTTACTAGTTCCACCCTCCTTGCATAGATTCCATGCCTTGGCTCCAAGGTCCGTGAATCATATGAGCAGAAGGCAGCAGCAGCCTTGTGGGTGCTCTACTGAAAACTGCTATTCACCAGGTGGAAAGGAAGCATTCAGAAGGATGGAGATCACATTTACAACCACCCCAGCTTCAGGGACAGCCACCTCGGTGTGTAACCAAGCTGCTACATCCACAAATAAACCTTCTCTCACCTCCCTAAGTACTATATAAAAATGGCTAACAGGAACATGAAGAAAACTTAAAAGGAGATGATGGTCACTGAGTATAGACCTACTGTAACTTAAGAACAGAAGGATTATAGCTAGTAATTAACAAACCTGGCATCTCTAACTACAAGGTGCTCAGTTTCACACAAAGGGAAGAAATGACACATTTGTATATAGAGGCAACCTAGCTGAATATTGAGTTAAGACACAACTTTCAGACCTGCCTTCTAGTGTTGTGAACTAATCAAGAGGCAGTGTGGCAGCAATGGGAAGACTGAGTTCACACAAATGCAGAACAAGGCCTTCTGGAAGCAGTGTAGGAAAACAGATGGCATGAATGCACAGTGAGTTTCCAAGCCCATGTTGGTGTGGCATCTGAAGTCTATTTTGGTCATTTTTCACTGAATCCTTACTTATGAAACTTACTTTATAGCTTAAGCAATAAAAAGATGATTTAATTATAATAATAATAACTTATTTATTTATTTATTTATTTATTTATTTATTTATTTACTGAGACAGTCTCACTCAGTCACCCAGGCTGGAGTGCAATGGCATGACCTCAGCTCACTGCAGCCTCCCAAGTTCAAGTGATTCTCTGCCTCAGCCTCTGGAGTGGCTGGGATTACGGGCATCTGCCACCATACCCAGCTAATTTTTGTATTTTTAGTAGAGACAGGGTTTTGCCATGTTGGCCTGGCTGATCTTGAACTCCTGATCTCAAGTTATCTGCCCAACTTAGCCTCTCAGAGTGCTAGGATTACACCACTCTTGGCCTATAACTAATGCTTTTTTTTTTTTTTTTCAGATGGAGTCTCGCTCTGTAGCCCAGGTTTGAGTGCAGTGGTGGGATCTTGGCTTACTGCAATCTCTGCCTCCCAGGTTCAAGAGATTCTCCTGCCTCAGCCCCTCAAGTAGCTGGGATTACAGGCACGCACCACCATGACCAGCTAATTTTTGTATTTTTAGTAGAGACGGGGTTTCTCCATGTTGGCAAGGCGGGTCTTGTACTCCTGACTTCAGGCAATCTGCCCACCTTGGCCTCCCAAAGTGCTAGGATTACAGGTGCCAGCCATGGTGCCCGGCCCTATAACTAATGTTTCTTGAGTGTTTACTATAGGCCCAATACTATTACATCTATCTATTGACACACCATATAGATCTTATACATAAATATGTGTGTGTGTGTGTGTGTGTGTATATATATATATCACATCATTTAACCTTAACCCTGTGATGCAGATACTATTATTTTGAATGAAAGGGACTAGAGATAGGCTGGAGCAACCATTGGGGATAATCCGAATGCAATTCTCCTCGGAGATGCCCCCTGCACACGCACACACACACCAAGGAGCAATCCAGAGCCCTGGTCATTGTTGACTTAGTTATTTGATCAGTTCTACTTACATTTGGCAGTGCGTAGAAAAAGTGTCCCATCTTCACCATCAGGAGCAGCATCACACCTGCGCCTACCAGAGATGCAAACTGAGGAGACAGAGCCAGGTGGAGAGAAACCATCAGGAACGTATCGGTCCCTGTCTGCAACTGAGGCCTTCTGCTTGGTGAGAAGCATGTCAGTTTTTCTTAAAAGGAGTTGAGTTCAGCCCAAGTGTATTTTTGTTGAACTGACATTTTCAAGTCTTATCAAAGTGCTAAACACATACTAGGTACTCAATAAATACTTCCTGAATGAATGGAAAGACGCTCCCTGAAAAGTTCCACCTTGTACTGGGCATTTGAATCTTTACTGCCACTGCTCTGTGCTATGAATATGAATTCTCCTAAAATCTGATTTGCATCTCCTCCTAAGTTTAACCTCTCTTTGCACAATTTAGAAAAGCCCTAGTTGGCCGGGTGCGGTGGCTCACACCTGTAATCCTAGCACTTTGGGAGGCTGAGGTGGGCAGATCACGAGGTCAAAAGATGGAGACCATCCTGGCCAACATGGTGAAACCCCGTCTCTCCTAAAAATACAAAAATTAGCTGGACATGGTGGCGCACGCCTGTAATTCCAGCTACTTGGGAGGCTGAGGAGCCAGGAGGAGAATCACTTGAAGACAGAGATTGCAGCGAGCCACGATCGCACCACTGCACTCCAGCCTGGCGACAGAGCGAGACTCCATCTCAAGAAAAGGAAAGAAAAGCCCTAGTAGCTCCTCAGTGTCAGCCCTAAAATCCCAACCATCCTACTTCCCATGTAAACAAATTTCCCACCCCTCACTCTCCTGTTTGCTGCTTGGGTAACTGCCCATCTAGCAGCTTCAGTGGAGCTTCATCTTCACACAAAGATAATCACTTCCCATTTTCCTGCTTTAGTTTCTCTCTGCTTCAGAGCCATCAAAAGGAAAGAAACAAAGAAAAAGCTACAAACATGAGTCAAGGCTGTATATAGCAGCTCTGGATCCTATCCCAGTTGGATTGACTACTCTGGGCTCAGTGTCTTTTGGTAAGCAGTGATTCTCACTTGGCAAAATAAAGGTGGAAAACTAAGAAGCATAGTTTCCTTGATAAGCCCAATGCTGTCTGCATAGTCCTGAACTCATTATATCCTCTATTGGTAAATTTCCATTTTGTAAGCCCCTAGTAATAAAAATAATAGAAACCAGTGTCATTTTCCACTGTGATGGGAATAGGGGATAGGGCAAAACTATAGCCACAAATCAAAACAAGGGCACAGAAAAGCAAGAACAGAGGGAGTCTCTCAATTCTAATCTACCAAAGGACCACTCAGCAGTGATTCTCTGATTTTTCTCCGTATTTTTTACATGGGGGGAGAAAACACATCTTCCCACTGGGTTCCCTCTCACTACTCATTGCTATTTGCCATATAAATGTATTGCTGAAAATAATAGCAATGCAATCAACGTCCTTCTTCTTTCTTTCCCCGGCCCAGCTGATTCACAGCTAAAGTGAGTGGCCTGATGTGGAAAGGCTGAATCACATGAGAGTAGTATAGGAAGGACTCAGAAAAATGGATCACCGTAACTGAAACTCAGAAAGTTCTGATGGCAAACATTTCAGACACTGTGGAACTGAGACAGGTAACCCCAAAGCCTCTCCAGCCAGGTGACATGTCAGCCTGTTGCTGGATCTAACTTCTGCCTCTAGCTTCAGTTGGCCTTTGCTGATGCTATAGAAGAAAACTATTTTCATTAGCACAGGAAATCTATATCAGGCCTTTTCTTTTCTGCCACTTTTTTTCTCCAAGATTCTTTTGATTATTTTTAAGGAAACAAAGGCAGGCACACAGCACAATAAGTTGTATAAAACTAGATTAGGCCAGGTGTGATGGCTCACACCTGTAATCCCAGCACTTTGGAAGGCCAAGCCAGGCAGATTACCTGAGGTCAGGAGTTTGAGACCAGCCTGGCCAACATGCTGAAACACCATCTCTACTAAAAATAAAAAATATTAGCTGGGCATAGTGGCAGGTGCCTGTAATCCCAGCTACTTGGGAGGCTGAGGCAGGAGAATTGCTTGTACCCGGTAGGCAGAGGTTGCAGTGAGCCAAGACTGCACCAATGCACTCTAGCCAGGGCAACAAGAGCAAAACTCCATCTCAAAACAACAAAAACAACAACAACAAAAAAAACCTAGGTCAAAATGAGCACAAACTAGACACCAAATCCCATAAAATTAACTGCTCAGAGAGGGTTGGAAGCCTGCCAATAATTGTGTCTCTCTTGGCTGCACAGTCATCGGAATGGGCTTTGGGATCAGAGGACCATCCTCAGTGGCATTGTGCCTCAGGAAGGTGCTCGATGGCTCTCAGAAGCTCAGCCTCAGTGCCTGAACAGGGTCTGATGAGAGCAAGCACTGTCTGTCTGCTTTACATCTCATGCATGCTTTGTTTTTCTGACCAGATTTTCCATCACTTTTCCAGACTTTCTTGAACAAAGACTGACTCTGCCTTCTCTCCAGAGAGTCAAAGCCATGTGAGTCCCCATAGCCACAGCCACAGCCACAAGCAACATGCAGACCCTCGGCCATCAATTGGTCCATGTACAGGGGGTTCCATGAAGCAGAATAGCAGATGATGGACACCTGCCCAGGCACTTGGGTCTTGGGGTGGAAGTGATGATTTTTGAACTCTTAAGTGACAGGTACCCATTAGCATCTAATTTAATTCTCACAACGGACAAGTTTGTCTTATCCCCACTTTCCAGATGAAGACTAGAGCCTCAGAGAGCAAAATTAATTTGCCCAAGGTCACATACATCTAGGAAGCATGGAGTCAAGTTCAACCTCCCCTGACTATCTGACTCCAAAATCCAGGCTCTCTCCACGGCCCCACTGGCTTCCTCTAAAAAGAACACGACACGTTCATTTCTCTCTTTTATGATAACCCATTTTTAAAGCTGTTCTGGGAGCCTGGGCAAGGCAGGTCCTTAGCAAGCAGGGAGCAATGAAAGAAACCTAATCTTGGAGAACAGGGGAGCAGAGTGGTAAGAACAGGATGAGCAGAAAGATGGACTGCGGGACAGCCCAGCTGGCCACAGGCCCACTAGGGCTCATCACATCCCCTTTGCCATGGGTCAGCCCTGCCAATGTCTCAGGCTGAGGCTGTGGCCAGAAGGACCAGTAGGTTTTGCTGCAACCACTGGAGGGAAATGAGTTCTAGACAGTGATAAATTAAATGAAATCTAGACACATATACACAGTTTGCATCTATGCCAGATAAAAAATAAAAACAAAGTGACCCTTGATGGCAGGTTATTTTTGAGAGGTTCAGAGCCAGCCCCCTGTTTCTCTTTTCTGCAGTCCTAAGGAACTTTGAAGAAATAGGGGCATTCTCAGGCAGAGTGAATCAAAAGCCCCCAAGAGTTTGGGGCACAGTGGCTCATGCCTGTAATCCTAGCACTTTGGGGGCTGAAGTGAGAAGATCACTTGAGGCCTGGAGTTTGGACAACATAGTGAGACCCTGTCTCTACCAAAAAAAAAAAAAAAAAAAATCTTAAGGCCTCTAGAGATAACAGGTGGAGAGAAAACTCCACTCCCATGGAATGAAGAAGATGAATGAGTCTCAGAGGCCTTTTCTGGTCCAGATTTGGAACTCAAGAGTATAGTCTGGGCAGCTGCCATGTGTAGGGCCAGGGGTCAGCAGCATTCTCTGCTTGAGCCAGTGATTTGCAATGGCATGTCAAGGCCTCAGGGAGGGCTTTTCAGCATTCCTAGGGACATGCCTCCCTGTGGAGGGCCACTGCACTGCCTTGAGAGGTGTCACTGGCAGAACTGTGCTGCACAGGTGAACAAGGCGGCAGTGGAAAACAAAATGAGTGCCATAGGCTACCTTTGAGGCAGACCTTCTTTCCAACAGGCTAAAATGCTAAAAGTGGGCTTGCTCAGGGGTTGGAAATTCAATTGTCCACCAAAACCCTCCCAAAACTTGGCTTTTCTATTCCCAGAATCAATGAGTGCAGTTGGCAAAGCCATTCTTCCTCCAGTCCGCATTACACGCACAAGTAGAATCCTACCATTAAGACAACTCTGAGGCTGAACTGAAGCCCTTCTTCCTCCTTCCATCTACACATACCCTAAACCCTTTCAGTGCTCCATGAAAGTCCCACTTCTGCCATCATTCTCCTTGCAATATTTATGCCTCTTTTAAAAAATCGTCCTCATTTTGCACTCAATTTTCCTTGCACTGTGATTTAGTTTTTTTCTAGTCATGCACATCTTGTCTCTCAAATTTACATTATGCTTATATACTGAATAAACAAAGTATGTCAGAAAAAGTTAGTGGAACTGGGCCGGGCGCAGTGGCTCAAGCCTGTAATCCCAGCACTTTGGGAGGCCGAGACGGGTGGATCACAAGGTCAGGAGATGGAGATCATCCTGGCTAACACGGTGAAACCCTGTCTCTACTAAAAATACAAAAAACTAGCCGGGCGAGGTGGCGGGT
>NC_045438.1:132790227-132818171 GCF_002776525.5 Piliocolobus tephrosceles | reverse complement strand
AAAAAAAAAAAAAAAAAAAAAAAAGTTAGTGGAACTAATCTCTGGGGATAGCCATTTCCATTTCTTCTTACAAAGCTCTCCAGTCTTCTTGGAGTCTCTTTGACTCCAGAGTTTTTGCATGCTTGTACAGACACTCTTCTTTTGGACATAGCCCAAATTTCTCTGTCTGTTAATCAGTAGTGGAAAAGGCCAATGTATCCAGAAGAAGCTCTGTGACAAACAAAACTTAGTCCACATAAAGTGGTACAATGTAGTCTTCTTCTAGACCAAACTTGTCTAACCTGAGGCCTGAGGGCCACATGTGGCCCAGGACAGCTTTGGATGCAGCCCAACACAAATTCAGAAACTTTCTTAAAATATTATAAAGTGTTTTTGCTTTTTTTTTTTTTTTTTTTTTTTTTTAGCTTATCAGCTGTCATTAGAGTTAGTGCATTTTATGTGTGGCCCAAGACAATTCTGCTTCTTCCAATGGGGCCAGGGAAGCCAAAAGATTGGACACCCCTGCTCTATACCCATGCTCTCACCCCTGCCTAATCTTTCTGACTTGTATTAGCTTTTACCTTATGCTTCACCACATATTTGCCCATGAACTATGACACTGTCTTTCCATGTGAAAGTTGACTGTTCATTCTGCTGACACATTCGTTTCTGACCATGGCTACACCTTTTACTATATTTCTGCAGAAGCTTGTCTTTGACCTCTGCCACTGTTTCTCTGGCCTCTGAATGCTGACTCATTCCCTGGGCAACCTCAGTTTCAATTCTGATAGCTCTCTGACATTTTGTCATGCTACAAAGTTGAGATGGGACACCTCTCAGGTTAGCATGTTGTAATTTTATCTAGTCAGTTCAAAACTCATGAACACTGGGCTGGGCGCGGTAGTTCACACCTGTAATCCCTGTACTTTGGGAAGCCAAGGCTGGCAGATCACTTGAGTTCAAGAGTTCAAGACCAGCCTGGCCAACATAGTAAAACTCCAACTCTGCTAAAAATGCAAAAATTAGCTGGACATCATGGCAGATGCCTGTAATCCCAGCTACTTGGGAGGCTGAGGCAGGAAAATCACTTGAGCCTGGGAAGTGGAGGTTGCAGTGAGCCGAGATCGCGTCACTGCACTCCAGCCTGGGCGACAGAGCAAGACTGTGTCTCAAAACAAAAACAAAACCAAAAACAAAAACAAAACTCATAAACATTAGACTTATAAAATTTCATGCCTGCAGTTAGACACTTTGCCTCTACAGTCTTTTCGACCACCATTTTCTCTGTGTTACGCTTAACACATACCTACAACATTTAGTTTACTGACTCAGAATACCCGCAGAAAATCTGACCTAGATAATTTTCTCTTATACAAAAGTAGAACAATTACACATTCTCTGGGCTCTGCTAGACAAAGACCCGACTTCTTGTCATGAAAGCCCCTTGCCATGCCCTTTTGAGGAAGCCAGGAAAATTTTTGGTTTGCTGCCAGGTGTGTAGAGTTGTATTATGGCTTTTCCAGACTAGGTGTGAGAATGCATCTTCCCATAGTGGGGGAAAACATTAGCAGATGATGGTAAGTTTACCAGAAATACTCGTTTTTTTTTTTTCTTTTGAGACAGAATCTCATTCTGCCACCCAGGCTGGAGTGCAGTGGCACCATCTCAGCTCATTGCAACCTCTGCCTCCTAGGTTCAGTGATTCTCCTGTGCCAGCCTCCTGGGTAGCTGAAATTGTATGCGTGCGCCACAACACCCAGCTAATTTTTTTTTTTTTACTTCTAGTAGAGACGGGGTTTCACCGTGTTAACCAGGCTGGTCTCAAACTCCTAACCTCAAGTGATCCACCCTCTTTGGCCTTCCAAAGTGTTGGTATTACAGGTGTGAGCCACCACACCTGGCCAGTTTACCTAAAATATTCTTACCCTTTAGGTATGTTACATGGAAAGTGGGGTTTTGTGGGCTAATATATGGAAACCTCTCACATATAATATTTCTACAGAAAATGGCTTTCGGCCGGGCACAGTGGCTCACACCTGTAATCCCAGCACTTTGGGAGGCTAAGGCAGGTGGATCACAGGGTCAGGAGATTGAGACCATCCTGGCTAACACGGTGAAACCCCGTCTCTACTAAAAATACAAAAAATTTAGCCGGGCACAGTGGTGGGTGCCTGTAGTCCCAGCTACTTCGGAGGCTGAGGCAGGAGAATGGCGTGAACCCAGGAGGCGGAGCTTGCAGTGAGCTGAGATCGCACCACTGCACTCCAGCCTGGGTGACAGAGTGAGACTCCGTCTCAAAAAAAAAAAAAAAAAAAAAAAGAAGAAGAAAGAGAAAATGGCTTTCAAGTTCCACATTGACAAGTAACTTTTAAGACAAAATCTGAGCAAAAATTAAGGCAAGCATGGAATCCAAATTCTTCCCAGAGGTCTTTCCCATTAAGTATAACATTAAAACAGCAACAAGATTAAACTCATTTAATTCCCTACTCTGAATATACATATGAATTGATAAGAATATGTTTATGTAGTAGAGATCAAATTGTATTTCAACATACCTGTTGTCTTCCTCCAGATTTATCCTGGATAATAGTCCTAGCAACAGCACCAGTAAACACACAAGATCTGAAAAATGAACTGACGACATTGCAAAGGCCTATGGCTATTAAGTCCTGTAAAGAAATGGCAGATGCTTTAGGCCCCCCTCTTTGTTGAAGAATGCTGATTTTATTTTGAGTTGAAGGCATATGGTTTATTTTTTTACATGAAGATAGGGTTGTTTGCATCACTTGAAATAACAGATTGAAATATTATTAGGCTAGGCGAGGTGGCTCACGCCTATAAGCTCAGCACTTTGGGAAGCTGAGGCTGGTGAATCACCTGAGATTGGGAGTTCGAGACCAGCCTGACCAACATGGAGAAACCCCATCTCTACTAAAAATAGAAAATTTGCCAGGCTTAGTAGCGCATGCCTGTAATCCCAGCTACTCAGGAGGCTGAGGCAGGAGAAT
This sequence comes from Piliocolobus tephrosceles, assembly GCF_002776525.5. Taxonomy (NCBI): domain Eukaryota; kingdom Metazoa; phylum Chordata; class Mammalia; order Primates; family Cercopithecidae; genus Piliocolobus; species Piliocolobus tephrosceles. The sequence goes on along the minus strand of NC_045438.1, from coordinate 132,815,184 downwards.
CGCTTGAACCTGAGAGGTGGAGGTTGTGGTGAGCCAAGATTGCACTACTGCACTCCAGCCTGGGCAATATGAGTGAAACTGTCTCAAAACATAAAAATAAAAATAAAAATAAAAGAGAAAGAACGAAAGGATGGCACATCTGATTTTCTTGATTAAACTGAATCGTCATTTTAGCTAGTCATCACAAGGAAAGTGCTTTTTCAAGGTGAGAAAATGAGACTCTGGCATTTTTATTCTCTTTCAAGTGATGACCAGGACTTAGGATGACAGGGAGAAGCATAATGCTATTCTCCCTGCCTTATGTACTAACCTAAAGGTCAAATTTGGCTGGGTGCAGTGGATCACACCTGTAATCCCAGCACTTTGGGAGGCCGAGGCAGGCAGATCATGAGGTCAGGAGTTCAAGACCAGCCTGGTCAACATGGTGAACCCTCATCTCTACTAAAGATACAAAAATTAGGTGGGCATGGTGGTGAGCGCCTGTAATCCCCGCTACTTGGGTGGCTGAGGCAGGAGAATCGCTTGAACCCGGGAGGTGGAGGTTGCAGTGAGCCAAGATCATGCCATTGCACTCCAGCCTGGGCAACAAGAGCAAAACTCCGTCTCAAAACAAAACAAATAAAGGTCATATTGGAATACCCGTTGCTTCCATATTTCCCTCTTGAGTTCTAGGGAAAAGGCCAAATTCAGAGTAGTTGAAGATTTTCCCTAAAAGACAAAAACTATTTCTGGGAGGCCAACTGTATGATATTAGCAGCCCTCGCTTTGCTGTTGTTGCTGTTGTTGTTGTTGTTGTTGAGATGGAGTATCACTCTGTCGCCCAGGCTGGAGTGCAGTGGTGTGATCTCGGCTCACTGCAAGCTCCGCCTCCTGGGTTCACGCCATTCTCCTGCCTCAGCCTCCCAAGTAGCTGGGACTACAGGCACCTGCCACCCCGCCTGGTTAATTTTTTAATTTTTAATTTTATTTTTATTTTGTAGTAGAGACTAGGTTTCACCGTGTTAGCCAGGATGGTCTCGATCTCCTGACCTCGTAATCTGCCCGCCTTGGCCTCCCAAAGTGCTGGGATTACAGGCGTGAGCCACCGTGCCTGGCCCAACCCTGGCTTTTTATAGGATGTTCTGCAGCATTTCTTATTGCACCTCAGTATGTGGTTGGAGGACTTGGTAGAAAGCAAGCTAAAATTAAGAAAGGTGAAACTCTCCTAACTTAACAACATGATGCCATAATTTTCTGGACTTTCTGTACCATATCTGTTCTAGGGCAATAATACTCAGGTTAATTCAAGTGGTCTCAAAGTTAAGTATCCCTCACCTCTCAAAAATCCTTTGTGATTACTGTCCAAATCATGGTCCAAGTGGCTCTTCAGTTAAAAAAGACTCCAGCCTTCATGTTGGCAGAAGGCTTTGATTAAAGAGCAAAGAGTTAAGGATCAGAGAAAGTAATAGTCCTCTCACCTGGTTGGAATTGACACTGTAGTTGTGAAGACTGGCAATCTTCTTGCCCAGAAATATGAGCAGAAAGGAGCTCACTAAAGATAAGGAGATGGCTTGTAAAATTATCTTGGGAAGAAGGCTGAAATCTGGTATTACAGGAAACAGGAAGCTGGAATAGAATAGTGGAATTATTTCTGGATAGGAGGAATCCTTTCTTGGTATCTCCACCACTCTATTCTAATATTGGGCCGTCCTGATTTTTTTTTTTTTTTTTTTTAATGACAATAGGGACAAGTGGAGTGATTGAGGCAGCAGCCTGCCAAAACTGCCAGCAAACCAAGCCACGTTATGAAAGCCATTGAGAGAACATGCTGTTATGTCTTGTAGTTCAGTGTGTTTGCCAGGTAGCAATGACAATAAGCAGAACAGACAAAACCTTAAAGATTCATGAAAAATGGTTTCTTGATACTGTTTGAGACCATACCAATAGGTGAACAATAGGTGGATATTTAAGGAAGACATGATGCCTATTTTATAGAATCTCTTCCAGAAGTTGAATATGAGGCAATACTTTCCAAGTCTTTCTATAATGTCAACATATGGCTGGGTATGGTGACTCACGCCTGCAATCCCAGCACTTTGGGAGGCCGAGGTGGGTGGATAACTTGAGGTCAGTCAGGAGTTCGAGACCAGCCTGACCAACATGGTGAAACCCTGTCTCTACTGAAAATACAAAAAATTAGCCAGGTGTGGTGGTGTGCACCTGTAATACCAGCTACTCTGGAGGCTGAGGCACAAGAATCTCTTGCACCCAGGAGGCGGAGGTTGCAGTGAGCAGAGATCGCACCACTGCACTCCAGCCTGGGTGATAGAGTAAGACTCAGTCTCAAAAAAAAAAAAAAAATCAATATACTCGGACACTAAAACCAGACACAGATAGCACAAGAAAAACAAAACAAACAAACAAACAAAAAAACCCGAAAAACAAAACTCAGGCCAATATCCTTCATAAACATAAATGCAAAAATTCTTATCATTTTAGCAAGTCAATATATAAAAGGATAATACACTATGATCAAGTGGGGTTTATTCCAGAATGAAGCATTAGTTTAACAGTCAGAAATCAAGCACAATATTAACAGACTATAGAAGGAAAAAGAAATCTTGATGATTTGGGGGGAGTAGTGTTTTTCCATAGATCCATACTGGCGTAATTCTTTAAGTCAAATCTGGAAGCACAAATATGCTTCCTTTTTTATTTCTCTAGATTACTTTCTAAGTCAGAAAAAATATCTAAGTGTTTTAGATAAGGTTTTCTACTTGAAATGCTTATTCGTTCTTTTGATTATCTTTAATCATTCATCAAAGACAAGTATGTATGCCTCAACAGTTGATTTCCTTTTGATAAATTATATAAAAATCCAAATTCAATAAAATGAATCATGTAAATACTCTTAGGAAAATTATTTTAGAAGAAATTTTGTGATATCTATTTCCACAAAGCAAATAATCCCTTATCTAATTAAAATTTCTTATTAGTTCTTACATTTTAAATTTTATTTTTGAGTAGAAAGAATTAACTTTTAGCACCTCGAAGTGCTAAATATCATTTTCTTCACCATCCAACTATGTCTTCTTCTTTTCTTCTTCAACTTCTTTTTTTTTTTGTACTGAGACCAGGTCTTGCTGTATCACCCAGGCTGGAGTGCAGTGGCGTGATCATGGCTCACTGCAGCCTCAGCCTTCCTCAATAAATCCTCCCACCTCAGCCTTCCAAGTAGCTAGGATTTCAGATGCATGCCACCACACCTGGCTAATCTTTTTTTTTTTTTTTTTTTTTTTTTTGAGAAACAGAATCCCCACCATGTTGCCCAGGTTGGTCTTGAAATCCTGAGCTCAAGTAATTCGCCTGCCTCAGCCTCCCACAGTGCTGGGATTACAGGCATCAGCCACTGCGTCTGGCCCTACTGTCTATTTTAATTCCTTGTTTATAATTTATAACTTACAAGTTCCTTTGCATTTTCCCAGTAATTAGCTAAGTAGAAGCATAACTGAATGCTTAGAGGTAGTTATTTAAGTTATCAAATTCCACCTTTTTGTCTTTTTAAGAAGCTAGGTAAGAATGTGGCTGTCCCAAAGAGGTACACAGTAAATGTAATTTACTACCCCAATCTATATTAGTAAAGCTTGAATGTTTAGTATGATAACAACATAAAATACTGTTTTTCCTTTCTGTTCTCTGTAACATTCAATTCTTGTTAGCAAATGAGGTTAAAAGGGAACATGGACACAGCAGGAGCTAACTTAAATTGTCCAATCTTACTATTCTCTAGCAACCCTGGATAAATACATAATAAAAGAGAAAGCTCAAAGCAACACTTAAAATTAGACTTTTGAAATGCTCACTTGTCCATCTGTACTTTTGAATTTTATGATAAGAGATAAGTGAAACTTGGCTGTGTGGGTTTTTTCTTTTTTCTTTTTTACTTTTTGAGATAGTCTCCGTCTATTGCTCAGGCTGGATCCTGGCTTGATCCTGGCTTACTGCAACCTCCAACTCCCTGGTTCAAGTGATTCTCCTGCCTTAGCCTCCCAAGTAGCTGTGATTACAGGCACACACCACTATGCCCAGCTAGTTTTTGTATTTTTAGTAGAGACGGAGTTTCACCATGTTGGCCAGGCTGGTCTCGAACTCCTGACCTCAAGTGATCCACCTGCCTCAGCCTCCCAAAGTGCTGGTATTACAGTCATGAGTCTCTGTGCCCAGCCTGGCTGTGTGGTTTTGAAGTCATCGATAACAGAAGCATATTGTGTAAGTATAACAGAGTGGTTGTAATTATAGACTTTGGAATTAAGGAGAAATATGTTCAAATGGTAGCTCTGCCACAGAGGAGCAATGTGCTAAGTAATTTAAACATGGGAAGCCTTAGTTTCCTTAGCTTAAAAAAGAAGACAATATCTACCTCAAAGCATTACTGTGGGGAGCAAATGAAATAATACAAATATGTAAAGTGTCAGTCCCACTGTTGTTATTATTTTCTTTTTCCTGAGGACGGAGACCGTGTCTTGCTTATCTTTGTATTCCCTAGTACCTAGGTGGTGTCTGCCCACATTTTTTAATTGACTGGAATTTCAAGTTGATTCAGCCATCATCAGATTTCATTGAGAACTGGGTAGGATATGAGACTAGTTCAAACTGGTTGTGTCAAAATAGCCTACATTTGCCCAGGTGTGGTGACTCACGCCTGTAATCCCAGCACTTTGGGAGGTGGAGGTAGGAGGAACACCTGATCCAGGAGTTCAAGATTAGCCTGGCTAACATGGTAAAACCCTGTCTCTACAAAAAATACAAACATTAGCCAGTCATGGTGGCAGGCACCTGTAATTCCAGCTACTCAGGAGGCTGAGCAGGAGAATCACTTGAATCTGGGAGGCGGAGGTTGCAGTGAGCTGAGATGGTGCCATTGCACTGCAGCCTGGGTGACAGAGCAAGACTGGTCTCAAAAAGAAAAAAAAAAATAAAAGCCTACATTTTGTGATCCTGGAGTTTAGCAAGTAGGCTTCACTCTTTACAGGATTCCTTATTATACAACGTGAGGAAATGGGCAATGCTCTTCAAAAGCCTCCCTGTGAGTCAAGAAACTGCAGTATATTGCCTTTCTTAGCTAATGTGATTCATCTGATTAAGGGTAAAAAAAATAATTTCCTAACAGAAGCAAGAGCCGTGCCTCATAGTCACTGGTAAGAATTATAATGTAAATTGATTGTGAGTCCTTAAGAACTCCATATGCCAGGCCATTTGAAGATCACTTTCTACCCAGAGTAAGAAAATAATGTTGCTCAAGGGCATCAATTCTAGCCGGGCACCGTGGCTCACGCCTGAAATCCCAGCACTATAGGAGGCCGAGGCAGGAGGATTGCTTGAGCCCAGGATTTTGAGACCAACCTAAGCAACATTCAAAATGCTGTCTCTACTAAAAATGCAAAAAATTAGCGGGGCGTGGCAGTGCACGCCTGTGGTCCGAGCTACTCAGAGAGCTGAGGTGGGAGGATCACTGGAGCCTGCGAATTCAAGGCTGCAGTGAGCCATGATTGCTCACTGCACTCTAGCCTAGGCAACAGAATGAGACCCGGTGTCAAAAATAAATACATAAATAAAAGTAGGGCATCAATTTAGTCTAAGTTTGTGAAGGCAGAAGGAACGTTCATCTTCTGAACACAGAGCCACAGGAGAGAGGCTAGAAAAACCGAGGCATCTCTTGTCCGCTCCTTGAGAATTAATCAGAGAGGTATGGTAGTTCAGAAGGCCTATCATGTGCTATTTAAAAAACACATGAGATTCTCTGGTATTCAGTGCATATAACAGTTTTCCTGAATAAGGGGACTGGCTCAACTATAAGAGAGACAGAGGCTGACCAGAGAAGACCCAAGGAGTTGTCCCTAGCCCTTCTCCTTTCATGAACCTCTGTGTTCTAAAATGAATTTTGCTTTGGCCAGAGACTGCTAGTAGAAAATATCAATCAGGCTGTGTGGTCAGAGGCCAAGAGAGGGTATCAGAAAGAGAAATGCAATCTTGAAGAGTGGAATTACTGACCTATAAGGAATCATGTCAATAAGCGTCTGGCTGGTTTCTGTGGCCATGCTTATCTTGTTTGCAATCACAGTGAAGCCAATAATCTGTAGGGGGTAAAAAAAAAAAGGGGGGGTGGCATATGATTACCTAAATATAGTGCATCGCTTCCAGTAGCAGAGTTGCCCATAGCCTCTGGCAGGACAGAAAATGAAACAGGCAGCAGTCCCTACGCATGCAAGTTGGAGAGAGAGGCGTGGCTAGTTCAGCGGAGCAAGGCAGGCATTAGAGATCTTTCCCGAAGCTTTTGGTTCTCTAAGCTCTTTTCAGCATTGTAGCCAGAGTGCAAAACAACTTGGTCTGTGACACGTGATGGGAACAAATGGATGCCATGAACTTCTGTATCCCCACCAACTCTATTTATTTTTTCTTGTTTTAATATTTAATATCTTTGAATCTCAATGGCTTTCAGTGAGATTGATCCATTTAAATACAGAATGACTTGGAAAATACCTGTCTCTTTGCTCCTCTTTAAATAAAGAGATGTGTATTTCAGAGTGTATCAGGAAGTGGGGAATCTCCCCACCAACTTTAAACATCTAGATTAATATAAACATGTTTTCAGATAATGGCTGTATCAACTTTTCAGTTTCAAAAGCTTTTAGTTCCAGGTACATTGTAGTAATACAGATATGCCTTTCAGGGGCTTGTTGAAGTATATGAAGAGAGAAACATGATTAACCCTTAATAATATGGAGCAACATTTAATTGCACAAAGAAAAAGTTCTGTAGCAAAGCAAGTACCTGCTTTCCCCCCGCTTTCATTTACTTCTAAAAATGGCAATTCTCCCTTTAGTCCCTGACTTTTAATTAGAGGGAAAAGAGACAACCTAGCAGCTGTTATAGCTTATAAAGACTCTGCATTGATGCAGATTAAACCGGAGACAAGACACCTCAATTCCTAGGTTTTAAAATAGCAGTTATACAGTTGCTTTATCCCATTCTTCCTACTAACACATACATCTTTCCCCAGCATCTACTGCAGGAATTCAACCAGACGCTGAACAGGACAGTAGTTGGCTAACCTGTGATACTGTTATCAGACCAATACCCCTAGGAAGTCTACAGATTAGAATGGAAGGAAGAATCTGGATTACAGCTTGGATCAGAGAAGAAGAGTCTTGGTTTCCATATAGTTAAGAGGCAAGAAGTATGACAAGTATGGCAAGGAACTCTTATTTCCAGTATAAAGGTAATATTTGCTCACAGAGAAAAATGAAGTAAATATGAAACATTGAAAAACAGAAATAACTCATCCAAAGACAACTATTGTTACTTTGTTTGCTATACAGCTTAAATACACATAAATTATGAACATATAGTGTGTATAATTTCTTATAGCCAAGGGTCTCTTGAATTACCAGTATAGTCTACCTGGATCTCAGTTGTTGCCTTGAAAATTTTCCTAAATATTGAGTCTGCTCTTTTTTTTTTTTTTTTTTTTTTTGAGAGGGAGTTTTGCTCTTGTTGCCCAGGCTGGAGTGCAGTGGTGCAATCTCAGCTCACTGCAACCTCTGCCTCCTGGGTTCAAGCGATTCTCATGCCTCAGCTTCCTAAGTAGCTGGGATTACAGGCATGTGCCACGACACCTGGCTAATTTTTTAGTAGAGATGGGGTTTCACCAGGTTGGCCAGGCTGGTCTTGAATTCCTGACCTCAGGTGATCCTCCTACCTTGGACTCCCAAAGTGCTGGGATTACAAGTGTGAGCCATTGCACCTGGCTGAATCTGCTCTCTTAAGGACAGATTGATAGATGTGTGCAGTTTCCTCCAGCACATCTAAACATTAGTAGTTTCTTCGTGGGTGCTGTGAGAGGCATTTTAGACCGTAGACCATGGGTGCCTCCATCCTCCCTCTCTCATTTTCCTCACTGCTAGGGGTAAGAGGGAGGTCTTTTTCTAGTTCTAACCTGCATCTCTAATCCCTGCTATGTGACAGAAACTGTGTCCCCATCACTTGACTTGACATGTGTATAGGTAGTGTATTGCAGGCTTCAATAGCCTGTGAGCACAAAGTAGGTCACAAAAAGGTTAATGCCTAAATTGCAATTATTCTAAGCCTTCACCTATTTTATTGCCGGACCTCTGTTTCCTCCCCTACCTCACCTCATGGGGCATTGTAATTACTTATAGCATTCTCCAAAGGAATATACCCTCCCTCCCTCTCTTCCTTCCTTCCTTTTCTTCTTTTCTTTTCTTTTTCTTCTTTTCTTTTTTCTTCTCCTCCTCCTTCTTCTTTCTTCTTTCTTCTTCTTTTATTTTTTAGACAGAGTCTTGCTCTGCTGACCAGGCTGGAGTGCAGTGGTGCAATCTCAGCTCACTGCAACCTCTGCCTCCTGGGTTCAAGCAATTCTCCTGCCTCAGCCTCCTGAGTAGCTAGGACTACAGGCATGCGCCACTATGCCCAGCTAATTTTTTGTTTTTTAGTAGAGATGGGGTTTCACCATGTTGGCTAGGCTGGTCTTAAACTCCTGACCTCGAGCAGTCCACCCACCTCCACCTCCCAAAGTGCTGGGATTACAGGCGTGAGCCACTGAGCCTGGCCCCCAGAGCAATATCTTGACTGTGGCTCGCAAACCAATCTGTCAGTCATAGTCAAACCACAGCATTCTTTGCACTCTCACTTCTCTCCTTTCCTTATAACTCTGATTCATGTTGATTGCTTTCAAGGCTGTGTAAACCAAAAACAAAATTCTAAGGTCCCAATCATCTGAATGGACCCCACCTCTTAGCCAGGGGAATTCCAAAGTTAACCTGAAAAAACTAGTTCAGGCCATGATTGAAGCAGGGGTCAGACATACCTCATTACATCCCTCCTCCCCTTTGGAATTCAGGAAAAGTCAGCCAGCAGTAACCTCAAAACAGACCCTTAAGTCTGATAAGAAACATTTACAACCCATCCTCTTTGAAGCCTGCTACTTGTAGGCTGCATCTGCATGACATAACTTTGGTCTCCACAACCCCTTACTGTAACCCAGACATTCATCTCTATTGATAATAACTCTTTCTATCAATTACCAATCAGAAAAATTTTAAATCTGCCTGTGATATGGAAGCCCCCACTCCTTCAAGTTGTCCCACCCTTCCAGATCAAACCAGTGTAAATCTTACAGGTATTGATGGATATATTGTGTCTCCCTAATGTGAGCTTGGCTCACTGCAAGCTCTGCCTCTCGAGTTCACGCCATTCTCCTGCATCAGCTGTACCCTGACCACCTTGGGCACATGTTGTCAGGACCTCCCTTCAGAGGCTGTGTCACGGGGGCTTCCTTAACCTTGGCAAAATCAAATTTCTAAATTGATTAAGACCTGTGTCAGATACATGTGGGTTTACAGGCTGCTTGAAGGAACATCACCATGATCCTTGGTGCTGATGTCGCTTAAGAGAGGGCTGGGCATGGTGGCTTACGCCTGTAATCCCAGCCTTTGGGAGGCCGAGGTGGGTGGATCACGAGGTCAAGAGATCGAGACCATCCTGGCCAACATGGTGAAACCCCGTCTCTACTAAAAATACAAAAATTATCTAGGCATGGTGGTGTGTGCCTGTAATCCCAGCTTCTCAGGAGGCTGAGGCAGGAGAATCGCTTGAACCTGGGAGGCAGAGGCTGCAGTGAGCTGAGATTGCGCCACTGCACTCCAGCTTGGGAGACAGAGCAAGACTCTGTCTCAAAAAAAAAAAAAAAAAAGAGGGCTGCTGTCTGTTCATGGGTGCTGTCTGCTGGTGACTACAAAACTTAGCCTTCTAAGGTGCCAGAGCTGGGCTGGGTTCTATGAAAAGGAGAGGCTGCCTCTGACTGCACCCTACAAACTCCATATACACATTGTTCCCTGAGCTCTAGAGCACCATTTGTATCCAGGGTTTTGTTTTTAAGAATTGACAGATAAAAATCATACATATTTGTCATATATAACATGTTATTTTGAAATATGTATATACACATTGTGGCATGGCTGAATCGAGCTATTAACATATGCATTACTTCACATATACATCTTTTTTTTTTTTTTTTTTGAGACGGAGTTTTGCTCTTGTTGCCCAGGCTGGAGTGCAGTGGTGCAATCCCGGCTCACTGCAACATTCATCTCCTGGGTTCAAGCGATTCTCCTGCCTCAGTCTCCCAAGTAGCTGGGATTACAGGCATGTGCCACGACACCCAGCTAATTTTGTATTTTTGGTAGAAACAGGGTTTCTCCATGTTGGTCAGGCTGGTCTTGAATTCCCGACCTCAGGTGATCCACCCGCCTCGGCCTCCCAAAGTGCCAAAATTACAGGTGTGAGCTACCATGCCTACATATCTTTTTTGGTGTGGTGAAAACACTTAAAATCTACTCTCTTGGCAATTTTCAAGAATATGATACATTGTTACTAACTGTAGTTACTATGTTGTACGACAGATCTCTTGAAATTATTCCTCTTATCAAACTGAAATTTTGTATCCTTTGGCCAACATCTCCCCACACCACTCTCCTGCAACTCTAGCCCCTGGTAACCACCATTCTACTCTTCACTTCAATGAGTTCAACCTTTTTAGATTCCACATATAAATGAGATCATGCAGTATTTGTCTTTCTGTGCCTGGCTTATTTCACTTAACATGTCCTCTGGGTTCATCCACGTTGTCCCAAATGACAAGATTTCCTTCTTTTTATTTTTTATTTTAATTTTTTAAAACCAAATACCCAGTCTTTAAGCAGAAGGATTTCCTTTTTTCTATAGGCTGAATAGTATTCCATTGTATATGTATACCACAATTTTTTAAAAATCATTTTTTGTTACATGTCTGTCAACTAATACCTGTATATACTACATGTATCCATTTATCTGTTGATGAACACTTGGGCTGATTCCATCTTAGGTGTTTTAAATAGTGCTGCAGCGAACATGAGAGTGCAGGTATCTACTCAACATACTGATTTCATTTCCTTTAGATACATACCCAATAGTGGGATTGCTGGATCTGCCTTCAGGGTTTTGAAAAATCTTTTTTTTTTTTTCTTTTTTTTTTTTTTTGAGACGGAGTCTCGCTCTGTCGCCCCAGGCTCGAGTGCAGTGGTATGATCTCGGCTCACTGCGACCTCCGCCCTGCGAGTTAAGTGATTCTCCTACCTCAGCCTCTGGAGTAGCTGGAATTACAGGCACACACCACCATGTCCGGCTACTTTTTGTATTTTTAGTAGAGACAAGGTTTCTCCATGTTGGCCAGGCTGGTCTTGAACTCCTGACCTCAGCGGGTCGGCCCGCCTTGGCCTCCCAAAGTGCTGGGATTATAGGCGTGAGCCACCGTGCCAGGCCCTGAATTCAGCAATCTTAAAATGAAAAATGCTGACTTAGAAAATCTGAGTTTTATTGATGAAAATATCTTTATCATGATAAAATATTAATTATAACTGTAAAATATAAATTTTACCAGAAGATTTTAGAAAAGAAACAAGAGGCCAGGTGCGTTGGCTCATGCCTGTAATCCTGGCACTTTGGGATGCTGAGGTGGGCAGGTCACTTGAGGTCAGGAGTTCGAGACCAGCCTGGCCAACATGGTGAAACCCCCGTCTCTACTAAAAATATAAAAATCAGCTGGGCATGGTGGTGGGCGCCTCCCAGCTACTCAGGAGGCTGAGGAAGGAGAATCGCTTGAATCTGGGAGGTGGAGGTTGCAGTGGGCCGAGATCGCGCCACTGCACTCCAGCCTGGGTGACAGAACAAGATTCTGTCTCAAAAAAAAAAAAAAAAAGAAAAGAAAAGAAACAAGAAACATTATTATTAGACAGTGAGCCCTAGCTCTGCTACTTACTAATGACATAGATTAGAAAAAACATTTAACATCTCGTTTGCCTCAATTTCCTTGTTATATATATTTATTTTTATGAAGGTATAATTTAGACACAATAAAGTGCAAAGCTTTTAGATATAAAGTTCTATTTTTTTTTTTTTTTTGAGATGGAGTCTTGCTCTGTCACCCAGGCTGGAGTGCAGTGGCGGGATCTCAGCTCACTGCAACCTCCGCCTCCCAGGTTCACGCCATTCTCCTGCCTCAGCCTCCCAAGTAGCTGGGACTATAGGCGTTCGCCACCTCGCCCGGCTAAGTTTTTGTATTTTTAGTAGAGATGGGTTTCACCATTTTAGCCAGGATGATCTCAATCTCCTGACCTCGCGATCCGCCCGCCTCGGACTCCCAAAGTGCTGGGATTACAGGCATGAGCCACCGCGCCTGGCCAGTTCTATGTGTTTGAGGAATTTATATGCCAGGTAACTGCCACCCTAATTAACACCTAATTAACACATGAAACATTTCCATCACCCTGATAAATTAGTTTTCTACCACTTACTATTTAATTTTTCCATGTGGGCAGCCATTAATCTTTTTGTCATGATAGATTAGTTTTTCCTGCTCTAGGAATTTATGTAATGGAATTATACAGTATGTAGCCTTTTGTGTCTTTTTTCTTTCATGCTACATAATGTTTTTGAAATCCATCCATGTTGTACACACGTGTGTGTGTTTATCTCCAGTTTGTTCCTTATTGCTGAAAAGTACTCTCTTGTAGGAAATCATTACACACATTACAGTATGTTACATTTTGTGTCTAGAATCTCTCTCTACTTTGTAGAGGTAAACAGTCAAAACAATTAGAATTGAAGCATGGAGAATAAAATCAGGATTCCAAAAATGGGATAGAAGCAGAAGCAATATATTCTAGGATCTTGGCAGTAGCCAAAATGAACTGTTTTGTGGACAACAGTCATCTGTAGGGACCTTAACATTGGGGCATAAGGTGAGTCGCAACCAGGGTGCCCAGTGATCTGTATAAACTAGGGCTACAAGATAGGCATCGTTAGGAGATTTGACTGGTATGTCTGTATTTCTTGGGAAGGACTGGTCTTGACTTTATCCTCAGCTAATTGCTGTTGTTGAGATTGTGTTTGCTGAATAAGCTTGCATTTTGCTTGCTTGAGTTTTGTTCTTTTTTTTTTTTTTCCTTTTGAGATGGAGTCTCTCTCTTTTGCCTAGGCTGGGGTGCAGTGGCGCTATCTCAGCTCACTGCAAGCTCTGCCTCCTGGGTTCATGCCATTCTCCTGCCTCAGCTTCCTGAGTAGCTGGGATTACAGGCACGTGCCACCCCAACTGGCTAATCTTGTATTTTTAGTAGAGACAGGGTTTCTCCATGTTGGTCAGGCTGGTCTCGAACTCCCGACCTCAGGTGATTTGCCTGCCTTGGCCTCCTAAAGTGCTGGGATTACAGGTGTGAGCCACTGCACCCAGCATCTGCTCTGTGGTTCTTGAGTCAAACCTGTGCTGTTGGATACATGTCCATTTTTGAGGCCATTTCTTTCTGAAGGCTGGGGTTCGGGTATGGGTCCTTATTGAACAAGATGTTCAAAGCTTCCAGTTGTTTCTCCGTGAACATCGTATGTTTCCTTTGTGAATGCATCTGGTTTTAGCCATAGGAAAGGGCTGTTCATTTCCTCCTTGGTTCTTTGGCCCTTTGTCTGTTTATCGTTTATATATGAGATTGCTTGTGCCTCAATTCTTGGATTTCATTTTATTTTAATTTTTTTAGGAAGGTCCTCTGAGTCTGACATCTTCTAATCTAGATGTGCTCCTATGTTCAAGTCCAGGGATGAGCTGCCTCAATTTCCTTATTGTAGCATAGTGAGAAGGAATGGAAGTTGAATAACAGTATGATTTCAACTACATTAAAATAAAAATAAAATATTTATGTAGAAAAAGATGGAAATTCACCAACATTGAGGCTAGGCCTGTCATATGTGTGTCTGAGAGAAGAAAGGAGTAAATAACTGAAAACACTAAAGTATCACTAGTAGTTGACTTTGGATGGTGCAACTATAGGAATTTCTTTTCCTCTACCACTTTTTAAAACTTCCTTATGTTTTTCAAACTTAGAATGAGCCCGTATTTCTTTCACAAGGGGAAAAAAACCTTATCTTTGAAATATTATGAGAACAAGGCAATAGATAAAAGTACTTGGAAATAAGCATTTTGTGAGGCAGATCGATTGTGCTGTTGTGACTATAGTTAATAATGGAATTGCTTGAGAGTAGATCTTAAATGTTCTCACAACAAAAATAATAACTGCTGCTAGGGATGCAAGGTGAAAAAAATTAAAAATGATAATTAGGCCAGGCGTGGTGGCTCACGCCTGTAATCCCAGCACTTTGGGAGGCCGAGGTGGGCGGATCACCTTAGGTCAGGAGTTTGAGACCAGCCTGGTCAACATGGTGAAACCCTATCTCTACTAAAAAATACAAAAATTAGCTCGCCATTGTGGCACACGCCTGTAATTGCAGCTACTCAGGAGGCTGAGGCAAGAGAATTGCTTGAACCTGGGAGGCAGAGGTTGCAGTGAGCCAAGATTGCACCACTGCACTCCATTCTGGGCAACAGAGGAAGACTCTGTCAAACAAACAAACAAACAAACAAACAAACTTGATTTAAACATTTCATAATGTGTATCTATATCAAAATATCACATCATAAACTATAGATTCAATTTTTATTTGTCAACTATAGTATCAAAATATTTTGGAAAAAGAAAATACGCATGTTTTCACAAATATAAGCATCTATCGAAAACTAAATGTATTCAGCTTTTACACAATTCAACTCAACATTTTTTTTAAATATTAAAATTATGTAAACCATGAATTTGGGACATCAAAAACACCTACCAGAAATAATTCCATGGGAAACTCAATGGGATACTGATTGAAAGAAATTCTGATACATTTGTTGATTCGCAGAGCAACAACAACAGTTAGAAATAGTAGAATGCTGGTGGAATTAGCTTTTGGGAGAGCTACACAGTAATTAATTATGTCCTGAAAGAAAATAAAATTACGGAGGCTTAGAAAGGGATATAGTAATTGCCTAAGTCTAGAAATGGACACTGTAGATTAACTCAAAAAGAAGTCCCCAAGTAGAGTTTGTGGGTACAAAGGTCTTTATGGGCATTACTAGAATAGTGAGGGCAAGCATGGTGGGGGTGGCCATTTTTGTAAAAAGAGGGACAGTAATGTTCAATAAGGACAAGGAGAGAATACACTGTATGTTTTAGTATAATGAACAGGCCGTAGAAGTTCTGTTTATAAGCCAATAGTTATTAGTTTTCCCAAATAATATACTGTAGCTTAGCTCCTACCCTATTCTTACATTCAGGAACTACTTAGTATTGTATATCCTTTAGATGTTTTAGAATATATGTCTGTTATAAGGTAGGTAATGAAAAGAACTGTGATATATACAATATCTTAAAGGTCAAATTTTAATATATATCATGATAGTTTAAAAGGCTGACTGAAATGGTTAGTCAACTGAAAGCATGGTCTGGCATCTGCAATTAATCAAGATCCTAATTCTCCAATAAAGGAAAATATTTCTAGTACCCTCTTGACTAAGCTGCTATTGGCTGTGTCTCCTTTCAGAATGGGCAGGAGTCTCCCCACTGAGGTCCACCTCTCTTTGGAGGCAAGAGGAGTGGTATTTGTAACTCTGGGTAAGAGTTGAAATTACTCACATAGAAGAAGGAGATGGGACCGGCATGGAAACTAATCATAATCCCGAAGATGCAAGTCAGCTGGGACAGCATGATATGCAGTGCCACAGCAGCCAGGTAAGCACTCATTGCAGACTCCGGAAGGTAAGTGGCAATGAAGCCCAAACCCAATACGCCCATTGTTAGCTGCAAAGAGAAAACCAGAGTGGGGCAGAATGTCTTCAATCCAGCAATGGCACCAGTGGCACTCTCAAGGAAAAGAAGGATTTCCAACAGAAAAGTTAGGATAGGCCCCTTTGGTAACTCTTATAACTCTCTTTCCTTAATGAA
The DNA here is from genome assembly GCF_002776525.5 of Piliocolobus tephrosceles. Classification (NCBI taxonomy): domain Eukaryota; kingdom Metazoa; phylum Chordata; class Mammalia; order Primates; family Cercopithecidae; genus Piliocolobus; species Piliocolobus tephrosceles. Next base: position 132,799,279 of record NC_045438.1, on the reverse strand, counting down.
CAGAAGTTGATAACATGGGTCCTTGTGTGTTGATCAAAGGCTCCTGACAAGTGCTAGCCCACACTACTCCTTTCCTTCTTTGTGAGCAGTCAGCTCACTTAAGTTCTTGCCCTGGAATCTACTGCTCTCTAGGTTGACTTGGGGAAAACAGGGACAAGGTGATCAGAACAAACCTTTGCCTATTTATTCATTCATGAGACAGGATCTCACTCTATTGCTCAGGCTGGAGTGCAATCATAGCTCACTGTAACCTCAAACTCCTGGGCACAAGGGATCCTCTGCTTCAGCTTCCCAAGTAGCTGGGACTACAGATGCACACACCACTGAGCTAAGTTTGTTTTTTTTTTTTTTTTCCGTAGAGATGGGGAATCTTGCTATGTTACCTAGGCTGGTATCGAACTCCTGACCTCAAGTGATTCTCCTTTTTTGGCCTCCCAAAACCCTGGAATTACAGGCATGAAAGCACTGTGCCTGGCCTGCCTTTGCCTTTTTAAACCTCTTTCATTAGAAGCTTTGATAGCCCTTTTCAGGAGATGTTAACATTCCTCTGAGGAATGCAGCTTTTCACAAAGGAGAAGATAATTCCAAAACAATGGGATCGAGCTCAAACTTCTTGGCCTTTGACTCTTATCTTTACTGAGAATGATTAAATTGAATTTATTTATGTTTTCAGGATTATGCATATCCTGAAGAAAAATAAAAAAGGTATTTTACATGTCAATATACATATATAAAATTTATGTTATAGCCAGGCGTGGTGGCTTATGCCTGTAATCCCAGCACTTTGGGAGGCCGAGGCGGGTGGATCACGAGGTCAGGAGATGGAGACCATCCTGGCCAACATGGTGAAACACCATCTCTACTAAAAATACAAAAATTAGCTGGGCGCGGTAGCGTGCGCCTGTAGTCCCAGCTGTTGGGGAGGCTGAGGCAGATGTGAGCCACCATGCCCAGCCCTCTTCCTTTTTTAGATGAAAAAAGCTGAGGCTTGAAGGAAGAGAGAAAGCATGAGGCCCCTTGATAATTAAAAGGCTGCTTGTGTATTTTGTCTTATCCCACAAGATTAAACTTTTTAACTACAGGAAACTATATATTGTTTTTTAAATTTTTGGTCTGTTAAAGTACCAAATTCATTTCTCTGTGCCAACTAAGTATAACTTATTGATGCTTACTATGTGACAGGCTCTAGGCTAAATACTTTGCATGCATTTTTTTCACTTAATCCTCCTAAGAACCCTGCAAAACAAATATTATTCCTGCTTTACACATGAGGAAACTGAGGCCCACCAAGGTAAAATAATTTACCAAAGTTCACACAGCTCATAGTGTCAGGGCTGGAGTCTGCCCACGTTGATAGCCTGCCTTTGTAGGTACCCAATAAATCTTTACCTAATGAAAGACAGTCCCAGGGGAGATCAGTGAAAATCAACTAGAGAGTGGGTTAGTTGAGAAAAAGAGAAGTAAGCCTGGAAGATGTGACTTTAGTTCAGTGGGTGAACTTTTGGTGATAGACTCTCAGAGGAAATTAAAGACAGTGCCAAAATAAGTTTTGAGATTTTAATGAGTCATTCATATTATTGTCCTTTAGCTGTGGTCCTTGTCAATGCAGAAAAAGGATTCCAGATCTGACTCTAAAGCTTACTAACCCAAAGATAGTGTGTGAGCCTGTGAGGCCATTATTATTATTATTATTATTATTATTATTATTATTATTATTATTATTATTTTGGAGACAGGATCTCGCTGTGTCACCCAGGCTGGAGTGCAGTGGCATGATCACAGCTTACTGCAGCCTCAACCTCCTGGGCTCAAGTGATCCTCCCACCTCAGCCTCCTGAGTAACTGGGACTACAGGCACATGCTACCATGCCCAGCTAAATGAGGCTATTCTTATTGATGGAATATAAAGTAATTTTTGGCCGGGTACAGTGGCTCATGCCTGCAATCCCAACAGTTTGGGAGGCCGAGGTGGGTGGATCACCTGAGGTCAGGAGTTCAAGACCAGCCTGGCTAACATGGTGAAACCCCTTCTCTACTAAAAATACAAAAATTTGCTGGGTGTGGTGGCATGCACCTATAATCTCAGCTACTCGGGAGGCTGAGGCAGGAGAGTCACTTGAACCTGGGAGGTGGAGGTTGCAGTGAGCCACAATTGTCCCATTGCACTCCAGCCTGGGTGACAAGAGCAAAACTCCATCTAAAAAAAAAAAAAAAAGAATATGAAGCAATTTTTAAAAAGGTAAGATCAGGAGGGGAACTCTGGACTAACAGTCCCCAAACCCCCAGGGCCATGGACCGGTACTGGCACTGGTTTGTGGCCTGTTAGGAACCGGGTGCTGCACAGCAGGAGGTGAGCAGTGGGCAAGCAAGCATCACTGCCTGAGCTCTCTGCCTTCTGTCAGATCAGCCACAGCATTAGATTCTCAGGGAAGCACGAACCCTATTGTGAACTGCACATGCAAAGGATCTAGGTTGCGTGCTCCTTTTGAGAACCAAATGCCTGGTTATCTGAGGTGAAGCAGTTTTATCCCAAAACCACCACCCTCCCTGGCCCTGACCTGCCATTTGTGGAAAAACTGTCTTCCAGGAAACTGGTCCCTGGTTGCAAAAAGGTTGGGGACCACTGCTCTGGACCATCGTCCCTTAGACCCTTTGTCTTAGAGGAGAAAGGACTGAAGAGAATGTTCAATATCTCCTCCTAAATCAGTGGTAGATGATTTCTGAAGAGAGAGAAATTTATCACTAAGGAGACACCCTATTCACACAGCCTCTGATTTTTCAAAAAATCAATCACTGCAGTTCCAGGTATATCACAATGGATCACAGGAGCAGTATGAGGAAGGGGTCTGTTTATAGCCCCTTTATTCAGTTCCTTTTCAGGGATTTGAAGACTCAGATCCTACCTGAATAATCCCAGTCAGAAAAGTTGTGGTTGCCACCACACTCAAGGATTTATTATAGCCCATAAGGTAGGAGGGGGCAGAAAACTCATCCTTGACGAAAGATCCCATGACCAGGTGACCACTGTTGAATGGGCTGACTTTCAGAACATTGATCAGCAGAGCACTCACCAGAAAGAAGGAACCTATGGAAGAAGATGTTAGGCAGAAGGTGAAGTTTCAAGTCCAGGTAAACTGATACTGACAAAAGCAAGGTATGGTTGAATTCTGGCTTGTCCTTCATCTGAATAACTTTTCTCATTTGAAAGTGGCCACTGAGAAGTAAGAAAGATTGAGAAAGAGAACTGTGGCTCCACATATTGTGACCAACTCATGGAATTTAGATGGTGGTGGTCTAGGTATTCAGTCTCTTTGTATTATGGGCATGTTGAGTGGAATGGAGAAGTTGACTGAAATGGGTGTCAGGCTCAGCTACTGTGTCTGCTCTTAGAGAAGGTTAAAAGTGAGATGGCAGTGAAAATATTAGAAAACAAAGCAATCGCCAGGCATGGTGGCTCACACCTGTAATCCCAGCACTTTGGGAGGCTGAGGCAGGTGGATCACCTGAGGTCAGGAGTTTGAGAACAGCCTGACCAACATGGAGAAACCCCATCTCTACTAAAAATACAAAACGAGCTGGGTGTAGTGGCGCATGCCTGTAATCCCAGCTACTCAGGAGGCTGAGGCAGGAGAATTACTTGAACCTGGGAGGTAGAGATTGCAGTGAGCCGAGATGGCATGATTGCACTCCAGCCCGGGCAACAAGAGCAAAACTCCATCTCAAAAAAAAAAAAAGAAAAAAGAAAACGAAGCAATCAATAACAATAGGAAGAAAAATAATACTGACACTGAGGTAAATTAAACTTATTTCAAACATTATTTTGTTTAGTCCTCATATTGTCATACCACATATGAGAGCAAAGGTACACCTTAACTTTAAATTTACCTAACATAAATAAATTTCTAACAACCCTTATTATAAGTATTTGGAAATGATTGTGAGGTTCCTCAGAAACTTGGAAATATAGAAATAAAGTTGTTTTCTTGGTGTTCAAATGTAAAATCAACACATAATGGATTGAATAAAGACATGAGCTATTCTTTATTTTTATTGTTTTATTTTGAGATGGAGTTTTGCTCTTGCTGCCCAGGCTGGAGTGCAGTGGTGTGATCTCGGCTCACTGCAACCTCTGCCTCCCGGGTTCAGGCAATTCTCCTGCCTCAGCCTCCCAGGTAGCTGGGATTACAGGCACCAGCCACTATGCCTAGCTAATTTTTTCTATTTTCAGTAGAGATGGGGTTTCACCATGTTGGCCAGGCTGGTCTCAAACTCCTGACCTCAGGTAATCCACCTGCCTTGGCCTCCCAAAGTGATGGGATTGCAGGCATGAGCCACAATGCCTGGCCATGAGGTATTCTTTTTTTGTTTTTTTTGAGATGGAGTCTTGCTCTGTCGCCCAGCTGGAGTGCAGTGGTACAATCTTGGCTCGCTGCAACCTCTGCCTCCTGGGTTCAAGCTATTCTCCTGTCTCAGCCTCCTGACTAGCTGGGACTACAGGCACCTGCCACCATGCCCGGCTAATTTTTGTATTTTTAGTAGAGACAGGGTTTCACTATGTTAGCTAGGCTGGTCTCAAACTCCTGACCTCATGACCCACTTGCCTTGGCCTCCCAAAGTGCTGGGATTACAGGCGTGAGCCACCGTGCCCGGCCAAGCTATTCTTAAAAAAGAAAAAGTAGCACTTCACATCTGGAAGGATGGGATGTTAATCAGACTGAACATAAAAACATATATAAAGAATGTGTCGGCCGGGCGCGGTGGCTCATGCCTGTAATCCCAGCACTTTGGGAGGCCGAGGCGGGCGGATCACAAGGTCAGGAGATGGAGACCATCCTGGCTAACACGGTGAAACCCCGTCTCTACTAAAAATACAAAAAATTAGTCGGATGTGGTGGCGGGCGCCTGTAGTCCCAGCTACTCAGGAGGCTGAGGCAGGAGAATGGCATGAACCTGGGAGGCGGAGCTTGCAGTGAGCCGAGATAGCACCACTGTACTCCAGCCTGGGTGACAGAGCGAGACTCCGTCTCAAAAAAAACAGAATGTGTCATTCAGAATGGTAAATGTTGGTGGATTGGTCAGTTCAGTGGAGAAATCTAGGAAAAGGCACATCACTGAGTAAATATTGGCAATAACCTTCTAAACTTATGGGGGAGTTTTGTGATTTGATTTCTATGCAGGCTCACCTAGGTGAAGTAAATGTGCTGATTCTATGACCTTTAATTAGTCTGGCCTCTGTAATAAGTTATTTCTAATTATAAATTAGTAGATGGACTTTTGACTCAGGGAAGGGAAGTACTTATCGTAGGGATGTCAGTGTTTTGATTACTGTGATAACATTTTCTCATTGTAAATTAATAAGCTGGCTTGCTGTATTACAAGTCAGCCCATGGAGTTTGGTTAATATGGGTCAGATGAAAGAAATATCTGCTCTAGGAGTATTGACATAATCAATTCTTTTTTTTTTTTTTTTTTTGAGACGGAGTCTCGCTCTGTCGCCCAGGCTGGAGTGCAGTGGCCGGATCTCAGCTCACTGCAAGCTCCACCTCCCAGGTTTACGCCATTCTCCTGCCTCAGCCTCCCGAGTAGCTGGGACTACAGGCGCCCGCCACCTCGCCCAGCTAGTTTTTTGTATTTTTTAGTAGAGACGGGGTTTCACCGTGTTAGCCAGGATGGTCTCGATCTCCTGACCTTGTGATCCGCCCGTCTCGGCCTCCCAAAGTGCTGGGATTACAGGCTTGAGCCACCGCGCCCGGCCGACATAATCAATTCTGAATCTTCTGGGTTGAGGGAAGTCAGATGCCAATGTGTGGTGATTTCTCAAGGAAAGTACCTCTACCCTTTAATTTCTTTGGGAAACAACTTGCTGGCCTGTTTTCTGGTGGTGACAATAATGATACACTAGAAGTATTTATTTCTACAATCTGAACACTAACTGTACGGATAGAATGTCCACCTCCTGCTTCCTTTCTTTCTATCTTAAAGATAGTTTTATGTTGGGTTCCTTAGCAATAAATATATGATCAGGATGGAAACTTCATCCACCGCATGTGTATTTCAGTGCTGAACTCACCAATGGACATTTGATGACATGATCCAAAAATTACATAAATTACTGAAGAACAGAAAGCTGCATAAGCGATGTTGAGAGGAGGAATCAGTTGCCTTGCCAGCAAACTAAGTGTCAGGCCTGAAAAACAAGATAATTTAAGAAAAAGCAGCTTGGCTTTAAAAGTCACCTTAAATAAAAGCTGTAAAGAATATTTAAAATAAAAATCATCCATGTATATAGCTGACTGAGTGTGGTAACAGTATTTCTGGACATATAGTCCTTCATTAGTACTTTTTATTATCTGCTTTGATTCCTAGCTTCTCTTCCTATTTTGCCATATGCTTTTTACACTTCAATCCAATATCATAGGCTGAAACATAGGTCTTAATACTAAACTTGTGAAGCAAATACCACAGCAATAAGACCCCTAATTCCAACAGCTCAAAAGCAGCCCCATCCTTATTCCTAGCCAAGCACAAGCAGGCCCTGGGAATTCTCCAGGGCTGAAGATAAAACTGGAGAGCAAGGCAAGAATCACACTTCACTGACTTGAAGTTGGTATGTGTTGGTTCTCTTCCATAGGCCAGTCACTCCAGTCTCTTCCTTCAGCTCCTTCTCTAATACTTTCTTTTCTAAGAAGCACCATGAGAATTTGGAAATTTTGAAGCAAATGGACTAACAGGCATAGTGTCATCCTTTTGATGCTTCAAGCCCCTATTTCCTTCCCTAAGAGTCTGTCCTCAATTTACATCATACCAATATACTCATCTAAATTCAATGATGAATTTAGTGAGGTGGTTTATTGTCTTAGATAAGCAAGGCTCCTTTTTATAAGACATTTCAAACATATACAAAAGTAGAGTTTAATGAATTCCATACACCCATCATCCACTTCAATGGTCAACCCATAACCAATCTATGCTCCTACTCCTCTCTCACCCTATATTACTTTGAGGCAAATCCAAGGCATTTGATGATTTAATTTGTAGATATTTTGGTATGTGTCTCTAAATGATAATACTCTTGTAATTTTAGTACAATATCATCGTTATCCACTCAGTGTTCAAATTTCCCTGATTATCTTACAAATGATTGTTGTGGTAGAGGGTCTGTAAGATGATGTACAATGGTCAATTGGTATTCTTGCCCTTGCATAATTTCCTCCCCATTAAGTGTGGAATAGACTTACTAATTTGTTTCTAAGGAATAGACTATAACAAAAATGACAGGATGTCACTTCTGAGGTTAGGTTGCAAAAAGACTTTTGGTTTCCATCTTGGTTGCTCTCTCATTCACTACCTACCAGAGGTAGCTTCAAAGGTTTGTAATCTATGCAGTCAAGACAGAGTCCTAGGCTTAGAAGGACTTTGCACTTGGTTTAATGCTTTGCTGTCACTGTCTTGAAATTCTGAATAATTTTTGAACTAAGGTCCCTGTGTTTTTATTTTGTATTGGGCCCAACACATATAGTTGGTCCTGCCAGCGGCCATGCTGTGAATATGGAGAAGCCAGAATGGGGAGGAACTCAGGCCTGCCAACAGCCATATGAGTGAGCCTGGAAGCAGATCCTCCAGCCTCAGTAGAACTTTGAGATAACTGCAGTCTCACAAGAGACCTTGAACCAGAGGTATGGTGAGTTTTGGGGTGATCTTTAAAAAATTATTTGCTGTTACGTGTTGTGCTTTGTTTCACAATCTGTGTGTCTAAATCAGGACCCAAATATGGTCCTTACATTGGTTGATATGTCTCTTAAGTCTCTTGTAATCTATAGGATTTCTTCACCACATTTTTGTCCCCTAGGCAAGGCTCTATTGATTGCAAGAAACAGAAAATCTACTCAAATTAGCTGAAGCAAAATAGGACATTTATTAAAAGGGTGCAAAGGGCAGTTAGACCTCATCAGAGACTGGAACCAAACTAAAAAGCCATCAGAATCCAAGGCTGCTACCTTCCCATTCTCTTTGTCTCCAGGGTTCACGGTATCCTGTCTTCGTTTCCAGTTTGGGACTATTATGAACAATATTGCTATGAATATTCTTGTGCATGTCTCCTGGTACACAGATTTACAAGTTTCTCAAGAATATATAGCTTGAATTTCAGCTTCTGGGGCATTTATTAAATAATGCCAAACTGTTTTCCAAATAGTTGTGCAATTTATACTACCACTAGTAATGTATGACAGTTCCCATTATCCACATCTATGCTAGCACATGATATGCCAGATTTTTAATTTTAGTGTGCATGGTGATAATTCATTTCAATTTCATTTTCTGCTTTAGTTATTACTAATAATGTTGAGCACCCTTGTCTAGTTATTTTTATGGATTTATAGGAGTATGTATATTACAAATAAATCCTTTGTTGTATATTGTTTTGCAAGTATCTCCCATTCTGTGATTTGCTTTTCAATCTTTTTTTTTTTTTTTTTGAGATGGCATCTTGCTCTGTCTCCCAGGCTGGAGTACAGTGGTGATTGATCTTGGCTTGCTGCAACCTCCACCTCCTTGTTTGAGTGATTCTCCCACCTCAGCCTCCTGAGTAGCTGGGACTATAGGCGCACGCCACCATGCCTGGCTAATTTTTGTATTTTTAGTAGAGACGGGGTTTCGCCATGTTGGCCAGGCTGGACTCAAACTCCTGACCTCAAATGATTCACTCACCTCAGCCTCCCAAAGTGCTGGAATTACAGGCATGAACCACCGTGCCTAGCCGCTTTTCAAACTTCACAGTGGCTTTGAATAGATAGAATTCTTAAACTGTACTTACTTCACATTGATCAGTCTTTTCCCTTGGGCTTTTCCTTTTGCTTTCGGTGTCTTATTTAAGAAACCTTTTTCTACCTCAGGATCATAAAGATATTCTCTTATGTTATTCCAAAATGTCCTTTATGTTTTAACTTTTACATTTAGGTCTTTAATCAACCAGGAATAGATTTTTGTGTACGGTGTAAGGTAAAGGCCTGAAATGTTTTTTTCTGTATAGAGACCCAAGTGTTTTACATCA
>NC_045438.1:132775416-132790217 GCF_002776525.5 Piliocolobus tephrosceles | reverse complement strand
GGCCTGAAATGTTTTTTTCTGTATAGAGACCCAAGTGTTTTACATCATTTGTCATTAAAAGCCTGTCTCTGTAGTGACATATTTGATACACATCGTGTGATTCATGTATGTGTGACTCTTTTTCCTGTTTCATTGGCTTAATTGTTTATCTCTGCAATATTGTACTGTCTTAATTGCTCTAATTACTTTAGTAATAGTTTTGGTAATTAAGTAATCTCCATTTTTATTGTGAAATATAACATGCATGTAGAAAATGCATTAAAATAGATTAATAGATGTCAAGCTTACTTAATATTTATAAAACAAACGCCCACATAACTACCACCTAGGTCTGATTACAACACCACCTCTCCCCACAGAAGGATTATTTTGGCATTTATGATAATAATTTCTTTGCTTTTCTTTACCAGTAGTGTACATATCCCTATATAATATAGTTTAATTTGCTCCCATTTTGAACTTTATATTAAGAGTTATACTGAACACAATTTTATTTCTGCTTTTTTTTTTTTTTTTTTTTGAGACAGAGTCTTGCTCTTTTGCCCAGGCTAGAGTGCAGTGGTGTAATCACAGCTCGCTACAGGTTCAACCTCCCAGGCTCAGGGAATCTTCCCACCTCAGTCTCTCAAGTAGCTGGGACTATAGGTATGCACTACCATGCCCAACCAAATTTTTTGTATTTTTCATAGAGACAGAGTGTCACTATGTTGCCAGGCTGGTCTTGAACTCCTGGGCTCAAGCAGTCCACCTGCCTCAGTCTGCCAAAGTGCTAGGATTATAGGCATGAGCCACTGCGCCTAAGCATAATTGATTTTTATATGCTGATTTAGTATCCAGCAGCATTCATAAAATCTTATTATTTTGTTTTTCTTTTATTTTTTATGCCTTCTTAAAATCTTTTTTTGCTTTTAAAAAATCATATTAATTTTCTTTATACTGTTTTGAATTCTTTGCATAAAAAGTCATCTGTGAATAATGAAGCTTTATTCCTTTATAATTCTTATACTTTGTATTTCTTTTTCTTGCTTTAATATACTGAGTATGCACTCCATCATAATTTTGAATAGCCCCATTTACTTTTTTTTTTTTTTGTGGACAGTGTCTGTCACCCAGGCTGGAGTGCAGTGCTATGACCTTGGCTCACTGCAGCCTCGACCTCCCAGACTCAAGTGATCCTTCCACCTCAGCCTCCCAAAGTAGCTGGGACTACATGCGCTTGCACCACCACACCTAGTTAATTTTTTTTTTAATGTATTTATTTATTTTAGTAGAGACAGGGTTTCACCGTGTTGCCCAGGCTGGTCTTGAACTCCTGAGCTCAAGAGATCTGCCTGCCTTGGCCTCCCAAAGTGCTGGGATTACGGGCATGAGCCACCATGCCTGGCCCCCATTTACTCTTGAAAAGCAACGTGTAGCATGAAGAGAAAATCTTTTGAAATTTATGGTTTTAAATAACTAACCAATGCTGGGAAGGTAAGAGAATTACTAGGTTAGCAATCTGAGAATTAAGTTGTCTAGCCTCATTTAAACTTAGGCCATAGTGAAACAGAGGGAATTAAAATTTCCAAACTTCCCGACACCTTAAAATTTTCAAAAATTTTAAACTAATTTTAGAATTACAGAAAAGTTACAAAAATAATACAGTTTCCATATATCCCCCTCACAGTTTCTCCTAAGTTAACATTTCATACAGTCATAATATATTGATCAGAACTAGGAAATTAACATTAGAAATTAACAACTTTATTTGAATCTCATCAGTATTTTTACTAATGTCTTTCATTTTGTTCTAGGATTCTATCCAGAGCCTCACATTTCATTTAGTTGTTATTTCCCCTTATTCCTGCAATCTATAAAAGTTCCTTAATTTTTACCTGTCTTTCATGACTTTGACACTTTAAAAGAGTATTAATAGATCAGTTATTTTGTCAAATACTCCTCAATTTTGGTTTGTCTTATATTTCCTCATGATTGTACTAAGGTTATACACTTTTGGCAAGAATATTACAGAAATGATGTTGTATTTTTCTTATTATATCATATCACATGATACGTAATATCCATATATTTTACTACTGGTGATGCTCACATTGATCACTTAGTTAAGCTATTTTCTCCTAGGTCTTCTATTGTAAAGTAGTGGGGTAGTTAACAAATATCTCGAGGGAGATACTTTGAAAATATGCAAATACTGTTTCTTAGTTTTGCAAACTTTCACCCACTAGTTTTAGCATCCACTGGGTAGATCTTATTACTGTAGCATTTTATCAGCCTTTCATTACTGTACTGTACATACATTACTGTACTGTACATACATTTCATTACTGTAGTATTTTCATAAAGGTGATTTTGTATTTTCTTCTTTAATTCTACATTTGTAAATTGGAATTCTACTGTAAGGAAGATCCAGCACCTTTTTAATAAGGTCTTCATCATAGAGTATTTTTGTTTCATTTGAATAAAATTATTGTCATTAGGTATTCAAATGTAAGTACAATTTTTGAATTATTCACACTACAAATTATCTTATTCACATCAATTAAACTAATATTCAATCCATTAATCAAGTATTAAGAGCTGGTTGGTAGCCGGGCGTGGTGGCTCACGCCTGTAATCCCAGTACTTTGGGAGGCCGAGGTGGGCAGATCATGAGGTCAGGAGATTGGGACCATCCTGGCGAACACGGTGAAACCCCGTCTCTACTAAAAATACAAAAAAAATTAGCCAGGCGTGATGGCAGGTGCCTGTAGTCCCAGCTTCTAGGGAGGCTGAGGCAGGAGAATGGCGTGAACCCGGGAGGCGGCAGAGCTTGCAGTGAGTGGAGATCGTGCCACTGCACTCCAGCCTGGGCGAAAGAGCGAGACTCCATCTCAAAAAAAAAAAAAAAAAAAAAAGAGCTGGTTGGATTCATTCATTCACATAGCTATGTAATCTTTTTTTTTTTTTTTCTGATGGAGTCTCGCTCTGTTGCCCAGGCTGGAATGCAGTTGTGTGATCTCAGTTTACTGCAGCATCTGCCTCCCAGCTTTAAGCAATTCTCCTGGCTTAGCCTCCCGAATAGCTGGGATTACAGGCACATACCACTACACCTGGCTACTTTTTGTATTTTTAGTAGAGACAGGGTTTTGCCATATTGGCCAGGCTGGTCTCGAACTCCTGACCTCAAGTGATTCACCTTCCTCAGCCTCCCAAAGTGCTGGGATTACAGGTGTGAGCTACCATAACCAGCTATGTAATCATTTTTATTCAACAAATATCTTTTGAATACCTACTATGTGCTAGGTGTTGTGGTGGATGCTAGATATTACTCTTATGTCATTCTTGTTTTGATACAAGATTATACTGATGGCTTGCTAATTTAGCAATGGGATATCCTCCAACTTTGGTCTTTATTTAAATATAAGTAGAAACTGATAGGGGGCTCGTAGTTAACGCATCAGTTCCAAGAGTTAGCTGTCTCATTGCAGCACCATAGGAATACACTAGAAATTTTTTTCATAGAAGTAAAGTGACTATATTAATACAAATGGGCCATTTTGGTTGTAGCTGTCACATGAAAATTTCTTTTTGCAGGAATGCAACTAGACATATGGTAACTTAGTGTGAATACTCTCTTATTCTGAGAATGCAAGGCTGGTTCAATATTCAAAAAAATTAGTTAATGTAACCTGCCATATTAAACAAATAAAGAGAAAAACCACATGGTCATATCAATAGATAAAAAAAAAAAGCATTTCACAAAATACAACATTCATTTATGATAAATTTCTCAGCAAACTGGAGTAGATGAAAACTTCCCTAACCTAATAAAGGGCATCAACAAAAATCCTACAGCTAACATCATACTTAGTGGTAAAAGACTGAGTGCTGGCTGGGCGCGGTGGCTCAAGCCTGTAAACCCAGCACTTTGGGAGGCAGAGTCGGGCGGATTACAAGGTCAGGAGATCGAGACCATCCTGGCTAACACGGTGAAACCCTGTCTCTACTAAAAAATACAAAAAAAAAACTAGCTGGGCGAGGTGGTGGGCACCTGTAGTTCCAGCTACTCGGGAGGCTGAGGCAGGAGAATGACGTGAGCCCGGGAGGTGGAGCTTGCAGTGAGCTGAGATCCGGCCACTGCACTCCAGCCTGGGCGACAGAGTGAGACTCTGTCTCAAAAAAAAAAAAAAGGAAAAAGACTGAATGCTTTCTCCCTGTGTTCAGGAACAAGGCAAGAATGTCTATTATCACCATCCTTATACTATGGGAAGTCTTAGCCAGTACAACAAACAATAAAAAGTTATAAAGGGGCTGGGCATGGTGGCTCAAGCCTGTAATCCCAGCACTTTGGGAGGCCGAGACAAGCGGATCACGAGGTCAGGAGATCGAGAGCATCCCTGCTAACACAGTGAAACCCAGTCTCTACTAAAAAAATACAAAAAACTAGCTGGGTGAGGTGGCGGGTGCCTGTAGTCTCAGCTATTCAGGAGGCTGAGGCAGGAGAATAGCGTAAACCCAGGAGGCGGAGCTTGCAGTGAGCTGAGATCCGGCCACTGCACTCCAGCCTGGGTGACAGAGCGAGACTCCGTCTCAAAAAAAAAAAAAAAAAAAAAAGTTATAAAGGCCATTCATATTAAAAAGAAATAAACATAACTGTCCCTATTAACATATGACATGATTGTCAATGTACTTAATTCCAGGGAATCTACAAAAAATTCTTAGAACTAATAAAGGAGTTTCAGGATACAAGAAAAACACACAAATATCAATTGTATTTTTATATGCAAACAATGAATAATTGGAGACTGAACCATCATTTAAACCCCCAAAATGAAATACTTTGGCACAAATCTAACAAAACATGTAGGATCTGTATGCTGAAAGCTACAAAAGGCTGATGAAAGAAATCAAGGGACCTAAATAAATGGAGAGACACCATAATCGTGGATTGGAAGACAACATAATAAAGATGCCAGTTCTCCCTGAAATAATCTGTAGATTTAATGGAATACCTATCAAAATCTAAACAGAAACCTTTTTTGGTAAATTTAGATAAGCTGATTATAAAATGAATATGGAAGAATAGCTAAAACAATTTTGGAAAAAAAATAGCCGGAGGAAGCATATCACCCAACCTTAAAACTCACTGTCAAGACATGGTATTGGTAAACGGATAGATACATAGATCAGTGGAACAGAATGAAGAGAATTTAGAAGGAGACTCGCACAAAAGATGCCTATTTGATCTCTAACAAAGGTGCGAAAACAATTCACTGGAGGATATTCTTTAAAAATGGTGTTGAGGCCGGGCGTGGTGGCTCATGCCTGTAATCCCAGCATTTTAGTAGGCCAAGGCAGGAGGATGCTTGAGGCCAGGAGTTCCAGACTGCAGTGAGCTATGTTCACACCACTGCACTCCTGCCTGGGTGACAGAGCAAGATCCTATCTCTAAAAACAAAACAAAAGCTCAAAAATTAACAACAAGAAAGAAATAAAACCTCAATGGAAAAATAGGCCAAGTACTTGAACAGACCCTTCAAAGAAGATGTGAGGATAGCAAGTTAGGCACATGAAAAGATGTTCAACCTCATTAAACATTAGGGAAATGCAAATTCAAACAATGATGTGATACCACTACATACTTCTTAGAATGGCTAAAATAAAAGATACTAAAAATGAGACTATCAAAATCAAAACCTTTTGCTCTGGAAGACTGTTAAGAGTATGAAAAGGCAGGCTCCAGACTGGGAGAAAATATTTGCAAAACCTGAAAGACAAAATAACTAGTATCCAGAATCTACAAAAAATGCTCAGATCTCAATAGTAAAAACAGAATTTAACTAGAACATGGGCAAAAGACATGAAGAGCCATTTTATGAAAATAACAGATGGAAATTAGCATATGAAAAGGTGTTAAATATCACTAGCCATTAAGATAATGCAAACTAAAACCACAATGAGATATCACTACGTGACTATCAGAATAGCTAAAATAAAAAATAGTGACAACATCAAATGTTGGTGAGGATACAGAGCAACTGGATCACTCATAGATTGCTAGTGGGAATGTAATATGTTAAGCCACTCTGGAAAACAGGTTGGTGAAAAAAGGCAACAGGCAACTCCTATATACTCCAGCAACTACACTCCTAAGCATTTATCCCAGATAAATGAAGACTTAACATTTATTTTAAAAACCTGCACATGAGGCCAGGCGCTGTGGCTCATGCCTGTAATCCCAGCACTTTGGGAGGCCAAGGCGGGTGTTCACTTAAGGTCAGGAGTTTATGACCAGCCTGGCCAACATGGTGAAACCCTGTCTCTACTAAAATATAAAAATTAACTGGGCGTGGTGGTGTGCACCTATAATCCCAGCTACTCAGGAGGCTGAGGCAGGAGAATTGCTTGAACCCAGGAGGCAGAGTTTGTAGTGAGCCGAGATTGTGCCACTGCACTCCAGCCTGGGTGACAGAGGGAGACTGCCTCTCAAAAACAACAACAACAACAGCAACAACAACCACCACCACCAAACAAAAACACCTGCACATGAATGTTCATATCATCTATATGTGTAATACTAAAACCTGGAAGCAATCCAGATATCCTTCAGTGGGTAAATGTTTAACTATACCATGGACTATTACTCAAAAATAAAAAGTTATGGCTAGGTGCAGTGGCTCATGCCTGTAATCCCAGCACTTTGGAAGGCCAAGGTGGGTGGATTACAAAAATTAGCCGGGCATGGTGGTGGGCGCCTGTAGTCCCAGCCACTCGGGAGGCTGAGGCAGAAGAATGGTGTGAACCTGGGAGGTGGAGCTTACAGTGAGCCAAGATAGCACCACTGCACTATAGCCTGGGTGACAGAGTGAGACTCCATCTCAAAAATAAATAAATAAATAAATTAATTAATTTTAAAAAGTTATAAACAGTTGATATATACAATAATCTGGATGAATCGCCACAGAATTATGAGTGAGAAAAACCCAATACCAAAGGGTTATATGCTGTATGATTCCCTTTAGATAACTTTCTTGAAATGTTAAAATTGTAGAAGTGAAGAACGTATTAATGATTGCTAGGGATTAAGAGGCGATAAGGACAGGAGGCAGGTAGTGGTGGCTATAAAAAAACAACTTGGCCGGGCGCGGTGGCTCACGTCTGTAATCCCAGCACTTTGGGAGGCTGAGGCAGGCAGATCACAAGGTCAGGAGATCGAGACTATTGTGGCCAACATGGTGAAACCCCATCTCTACTAAAAAAATTAAAAAAAAAAAAATTAGCTGGGTGTGGTGACAGGCGCCTGTAGTCCCAGCTACTTGGGAGGCTGAGGCCAGAGAATGGTGTGAACCAGGGAGGTGGAGCTTGCAGTGAGCCAAGATCGCACCACTGTACTCTAGCCTGGGCGATACAGGGAGACTGTCTCAAAAAACCAAAACAAAAACAAAAGACAACTTGAGGGATCTTTGTGGTGGTGAAAGTGTTCTCTATCTTGACTGAAACAATGCTGATATCCTGGTTGTGAGACTGAACCATAGTTTTGCAAGATATTACCATTTGGGGAAACTGAGTAAAGGGTACATGGGTTCTACCTGTTGTTGCTTGCAAATGCATGTGAATCTATAATTATCTCAAAATAGAAAGTTTAATTTTAAAAATATTGACAATATCAAGTGCTCATGACGATGTGGAGGAAATGAAATTCTTATGCTTTGCTGGTGGGGATGTAAAATGGTAGCAAAAACCACTCTGGAAAACAGTTTGGTGGTTTCTTATAAAGTTAAACATACACGTACCATGTGACCAGCAATCCAGCTCCAGCTTAGTAAAATAAAAACTATGTTCACACAAAACCTGTACATGAATGTTCATAGCAACTTCATTTGTGAGAGACCAAAACTGGAAACACAATCTCTATTCACAAGTGAATGGATTAACAAAAAGCTCTGATATATCCGTATAGTAGAATATTACTAAGCAATAAAAATAAACTATTGATACACACAACAATTTGCGTGAATCTCAAAGGCATAATGCATAATGAAAGAAGCCAGCCTTTGAAATTTATATACTGTATGATTCCATTTATATGATGTGCTCAAAAAGACAGAATTATGGTGCTAGAGAACAGATCAATGGTTGCTAAGGGTTATAGATCGGCAGGGGGATGTGACTTTAAAAGCATGGCATGAGAGTTCTGGAGGTGATGGAACTGCTCTGCATCGATTGTGGTGGTGATTACACAAATCTATATCTGCGTGTTTTTTTTTTTTTTTTTTTTTGAGATGGAGGCTCGCTCTGTCACCCAGGCTGGAGTGCAGTGGCACAATCTTGGCTCACTGCAACCTCCACCTCCTGGATTCAAGCAATTATCCTGCCTCAGCCTCCCAAGTAGCTGGGATTACAGGTGCACACCACCATGCCCAGCTAATTTTTGTATTTTTAGTAGAGATGGGGTTTTGCTATGTTGCCCAGGCTGGTCTCAAACTCCTGATCTCAATCAATCTGCCTGCCCAGGCCTCCCAAAGTGCTGGGATTACAGGCATAAGCCATCAGTCCCAGCCATGTGTGTTAAAATCAATCTGAGTATACACCAAAAGGGAAAAAAAAGCCAATTTTATTATTTGATAATTTAGAAACAAATAAGTAAATAAAGATTTAAAAAGTCATCTGTTTTCCCCAGTTAACAGTGCTGTACTAGAGTTGGATTTCAGCCACAACTTGTTTATGTTCTTGACCTCTTTTGTGCTATCCACAGCTTGCCCATCACAAGCTTCAACCCTGCCTGCTGGGCCTCAGAAAAATAGAGAAATGGAGGTGTTTAAAGACTAACTACTGTGAGTAAAGGATTTATAAAACCCATTCTATTTTTTGAGGATGAATTTGATCTTGGGTTAACTTTCTAGCTCTGTTTCCCTGGAAACTTTATAATGGTAGAATGGCAACTGTGTTACCAGGCAGAATTGCTTATGGTAAAAACGAGCCCAAATAGTATACTCCAGCTGGACCAAGAGGACTGTGAATGAAAGATATATCCAGTTGGAAGCCCTACCTTTGGGATTCTCTGAGCATAGTGACTCTTACAACTGGACTTGTCCCTTGTGGGACTCTGGAAGCAATATTTATGGAACTGTTACAAAAGTTATTGATTCCTATTCGGGAAACGAGTTTGTAAAGCCCAGATAAGCTCCCACACCTATCTGTGTGATCTTGTTGTCTTACATCTGAACTGCTACTTGGAAGACCAAAGAGTGGGCACTGGATTGCTTGTCACTTGCTGGAGAGATGCTGCCATGCTGTGTTTCCTATCCTTTACCTTTTTCTTCTTTTTTGAGACAGGGTCTTGCTTTGTTGCCCAGGCTGGAGTGCAGTGGTGTGATCACTGCTCACTACAGCCTCAACCTCCTGGGCTCTGGTAATCCTCCCACCCCAGCCTCCAAAATAACTAAGACTGCAAGCACAAGTCACCAGGCCCCACTAATTTTTGTATTTTTTTTGTAGAGACAGAGTTTCACCATGTTAGCCAGGCTGGTCTGGAACTCCTGAGCTCAAGCAATCTGCCTGCCTTGGCCTCCCAAAGTGCTGGGATTACAGGCATGAGCCACTGTGCCCAGCCTATCCTTCCCCTTTCTAGATAAAACCAATGCCAAGTGAGATGTATTATAGTCATGAGTATGAAATAACTAGTTAAGGAAAAAAATAACAAAGAGTGGATGTTACAAGTACTGTGGAAAGCATTCAGGGGTCTAAATTAAACCAAGTCTTTTGGAACCACCCTGGAGACGTTAGAAGTCTGGCAGATAAGGGACAAATGGTAATGCTGTGAATAAAATTCAATTTTTTTTTCTATTCATCTAGCACAAGTAATTGTTTACCCTGGGCATGTAGACAAGGTCTGATACATTGTCTTTGGATGAACAGGCTTCATATCTTCCTTACCTTGGGGAACTTGCACAAGGCCAACACTTATACCAGCAAGTAAGTCTCCAAGAAGCCAATCTTTTAATCGATACATACACATCCATTCTAGGAAGGGAAAGATTGTAAGCATGCATCGTAGGAACCTGTGCCATGAGCAGCTGTGTGAGAGAAGAGCAAAGACTTGGTTAGTTTCTCCAAAGAAAATGCCTGCATAGCCAATAAAAGGCATTTGGCCCACATAGCCAAGAAAAAGCAGAGTCTTGTCAGCACTACTGACAGTTTGACATATTGGACCAGATAATTCTTTGTTGTTGGGCTGTCCTGTGCATTGCAGGATGTTTAGCAGCATCCCTCATCTCTACACATTTGATATCAGTAGAACTCCCTCCTTCAGCTGTGACAGCTAACAACAACAATGTCTCCAGACATCGCCACATGTTCCCTGGGGGACTAAATCACCTTAGCTTCAGAACCAAGTGCTATGTATATGTCAAGAACTAAGCCATACACGTCCAGCATGTAATCAGTTCTGTGTTTTCATAGGATGTTTGGGAAGAATTAAACCTACCAATTTTCCAGGAGAAAAATGGACTGCTGTTGTTTTCTCTTGACAAGGACAGTGTTTTGAGGTGTGACATTGATAGGTGGAAGGGCAGTTAACACATTCATGTCATTCCCAATTAGGAGAGTTCCCAAGTGCGAGGCAGGTACACAAAGTGTGTTCTTTCTAATTATGACCCTCTGTGGAGGAGAGGAGAGCATGGCACTAAAATTTTTACCAAACATTTACTCTGTCTGGCCTTGACTTGTGACATGTAGAAATTAGTAGAAAATACAGAATATGAAGTCCTGTGCTTAAGGACTTAGTTATGTAAAGAAACAACTTTATAAAATAAGACTTTATTATCCTTTAGTCCAGTAGATCTCAACTAGATGCAGTTTTGTTCCCCTGTGTACATGTGGCAATCTCCAGAGACTTTTTTTTTTTTTTTTTTTTTTTGAGATGGAGTCTTGCTCTGTCGCCCAGGCTGGAGTGCAGTGGCACAATCTTGGCTCACTGCAGCCTCTGCCTCCCGGGTTCAAGCAATTCTCCTACCTCAGCCTCCTGAGTAGCTGGGATTACAGGCACATGCTACCATGCCTGGCTAATTTTTGTATTTCCAGTAGAAGTGGGGTTTCACCATGTTGGCCAGGCTAGTCTTAAACTCCGGACCTCAGGTGATCTGCTCGCCTCAGCCTCCCAAAGTGCTAAGATTACAGGCATAAGCCACCGTGCCTGGCCCAGAGACATTTTTGACTCTTGCAATTGGCAAGTGCGTAGAGGCTAAACAGCACAGAATGCACAGACCAATTCTTCACAAGAAAGAATTTTCTGGCCCAAAATGTCAATGATCCTGAGATTGAGAAAACCTGCTTTAACTTTCAGATCATCTAAAATGACAGAATCATCATTAATCAACCAGGAAAACCAATTTGATTTTAAATTGCTTTTTGTTATTTAGATCTTAGCATGGGTTGAAAGCAAAAAGTATGAAGATTTTTCGTATGTAAACTGAGCTAGATAATTGGGATTTGACTACAATAACAAATATAACTTTAACGTAGTCAGGGCTGAAGTGTGTGCTCAGACAAGAAGTAATTTTACATATGTTTTACTCTCACAACTATGGGCATTACTATTGCTAAGGTAATTAATGCCAAATAAAAATGACTTTACCAAGGTCACAGGAATAAGTGTGAGCAGAGATGGAGCTAGAAACAAGGTCCTTGATTTTAGCTCAGTGTTCTAGCCACTCTCCTGCCTCCAAATTACCTATTGGCAGCTGTGAAATGCTGCTTGACAGCCATGAGCAAGACCATTGGTTTGGAAGGAACATCACATTGCTGTTCTGAGGAGAGTCCCTGGGTGTGTGGCAGGTGTACAAAGTATGCTGTTTCTAATTATGAGCCTCTGTGGAGGAGAGTAGAGCATGACACTGGAACAGTTTGTTCCTTCACCTGGTTCAGTCTCCCTTCCTCTCTGTGTGTCACTTAGGGAAAGACCAGCCAGCCACCCAAGGCAAAGTCATCAAAGCTCTTCCCCGTGGTGAAAAATACAATGGACATGGAGTGATGAGGCTTTAAGAGTGACAGGAACTAAGGAGGGAATTAGAGGAATGGAAGTTGAAGCTGATGGGGAAATAGTATTAGCATTTAGACATGAATCTGGATTTCAGTTAAGACATCTTAAAAGTGAGAAATAGAAGAATCAAAATGAAAGCACAGAGGAGATTTTGATAAGAGGGGGGATTTGCAATTGTTAAAGAGGAAGAAAATGAGGAAAGATATTACGAGGTTTTCTGTAGAAAGAAAGAGATGGGGTTAAAATATTATTTTATTTACATTAAAAAACTGGTCAGGCGCGGTGGCTCACGCCTGTAATCCCAGCACTTTGTGAGGCTGAGGTGGGCGGATCACAAGGTCAGGAGTTTGAGACCAGACTGGCCAATATGGTGAAACCCCATCTCTACTAAAAATACAAAAATTAGCCAGGTTTGTAGTCCCAGCTGCTTGGGAGCCTGAAGCAGAAGAATCGCTTGAACCTGGGAGGTGGAGGTTGCAGTGAGCTGAGATAGTGCCACTGCACTCCAGCATGGATGACACGGTAATACTCCATCTCAAAAAAAAAAAAAAAAAGAAAAAAGAAAAAAAAAACCTCATTTATCTAGTGCTATTTCCTAGTTGCTTTACAAATACTCTTTAAAATCTCATAGTCACTTTATGAGGCAGGTACTATTATCATGTTGATCTTACAGATAAGGAAACTGAGGCACAGCAGGGTTGAATAGCTTACCTAAGGTCACACAGCTGAGAAGCAGCAGGACTAGTATTCAAAATCAGGCAGCCTGGCTTCGGAATTGTGCTTTTTTTTTTTTTTTTTTTTTTTTTTTGAGATGGAGTCTCACTCTGTAGCCAGGCTGGAGTGCAGTGGTGCAATCTCAGCTCACTGCAACCTCTGCATTCTGGTCTCAATTCTCCTGCCTCAGCCTCCCAAGCAGCTAGGATTACAGGCACACGCCACCATGCCCAGCTAATTTTTGTATTTTTAATAGAGATGGGGTTTCACCATGTTGGCCAGGCTGGTCTTGAACTCCTGACCTCGTGATCTGCCAGCCTCAGCCTCCCAAAGTGCTGGGATTACAGGCATGAGCCACTGCGCCCAGCCAGAATTGTAATCTTAACTACTGTGCTGTGCTACCTTTCTGGTCAAAATTCAGAAGTGGAGAGAACCGTATGTTTTAGAACTAGGGAGTAACAGTTGCTAGAAAGCTTATGGGAGGCAGAATGGGTCAGATTTAAGTGTCTGGATGGCAAGTCTAAGAAAGGTAGAAAGGAGTTAGGTTGAAATTTCACTGGGAATAATTTTTTATAATGAGGGTAAAGTTAGGGGAAAAGACCATCATTTTATAGGGACAAAGCCAATGTTGCCCCCAAATACCCTCTTTGGCACATGTCCCCAGATCCATCATGGAGCAGAGGAAGTGAGAGGACTAGAGAGGGACATCCAAGAGCACAACTTACAAAAGGCAGGATGTGGACAAAGGAAAATGTCTCAAGGAAGGGACAGTCTGCATCAGGGCTGTGTAGGGACCTTCCACAATTGTCACCAACATGCCAACATACCAGCACGTGCCAATTGTGGGTGATAAACCAGGGGACAAGAAGGACTAATAAATTCAGAGTGTGAGTGATGACAACTTGAGTAATTACGATTGCTATAATGATGTAGATCATGAAGGATTCTTTTTTTTTTTTTCTTTTTGAGACACAGTCTCACTCTGTTGCCAGGCTGGAGTACAGTGGCATGATCTCAGCTCACTGCAACCTCTGCCTCCCAGGTTCAAGCGATTCTCCTGCATCAGCCTCTCGAGTAGCTGGGACTACAGGCGCATGCCACCAAGCCCAGCTAATTTTTGTATTTTTAGTAGAGACGGGGTTTCACCATGTTGGCCAGGATGGTCTCAAACTCCTGACTTCAGTGATCCACCCGCCTCAGCCTCCCAAAGTGCTGGGATTACAGGTGTAAGCCACTGCACCCGGCCTGGATTCTTAACCTGAGGTTTGTGGACCCCCAAGGGGTCTGTAGATAGTATTTGGGGATATATGTGAAGTTATGTCAGAGAACTTATATCTTTACTTCACTAACCTCTTTAGCATTTCCTTCAATTATGAATGTTGGCAACAAACCACAGTAGTATCAGCAGAACTTGACTTTGTCACCAGTAGAAATCACAAACATTTCTATATATATTACAATTGCTAAGGAGATCTTGAAATATTAGTTACATTCATCACTACTTTGAAATTATGGTAGTTATTAGACCCATATTATTAAATAACAGAATTTTGGTATTTTTGATATTTAGATAACTGTATTTCAATGTAACTGGTTTTCCTTATAATCCTGCTTATTTTATGCATTAAAAAATTATTTGACCAAGACCATTTACTAGGTGAAGACAATCTCTTTAACAAATTGTCCTGGGAAAATGGAATATCTACATGTAAAAGAATAAAGCTGGACCTTTACCTTACACTATATACAAACATTACTTCAAAAAGGATCAAAGACCTAAATTTAAAAGCTAAAACTATAAAATTCATAGAAGGAAACATAGATGAAAATATGCACCATCTTGGCCCAGAGCAGTGGCTCATGCCTGTAATCCCAGCACTTTGGGAGGCCGAGGCAGGCAGATCATGTGAGGTCAGGAGTTCAAGACCAGCCTGGCCAATTTGATGAAATCCCATCTCTACTAAAAATACAAAAATTAGCCGGGCATGGTGGCGTGCACCTGTAGTCCCAGATACTCGGGAGGTGAGGCAGGAGAATTGCTTGAACTTGGGAGGTGGAGGTTGCAGTG